>NW_026698550.1:0-20238 GCF_030435755.1 Ochotona princeps
CACTCTATGCTTAGTGCCCTTTGAGTGCATTATCTAGGAATGAACCTGGTAGAGCATCCCACACAAACGAATGCTCCACATGCGGGTTTCACATGCCACCAACTCCACATTCACAGGCAACTTCAGCACCACAGCCGTTTTCAGATAGCCCTCAATGCAAAGGCTCTAGACGCAAATATTGGTGTGAGAGCTAATTCAATCAAGGAAACACTGCATGTTGGTGAAGGGCATATTGAAGAAGGATCAGCCGAGTGGTTCTTGTGGGAGAACAACTCCATTTGGCTCACTAACTTCACACACCATCAAGCTTCCAAGCAGCTCTCAAGGAAACTCAGTTTTCACACTCTATTCTTAGTGCCCTTTGAGTGCATTATCTAGGAATGAACCTGGTAGAGTATCCCACACAAACGAATGCTCCACATGCGGGTTTCACATGCCACCAACTCCACATTCACAGGCAACTTCAGCGCCACAGCCGTTTTCAGATAGCCCTCAATGCAAAGGCTCTAGACGCAAATATTGGTGTGAGAGCTAATTCAATCAAGGAAACACTGCATGTTGGTGAAGGGCATATTGAAGAAGGATCAGCCGAGTGGTTCTTGTGGGAGAACAACTCCATTTGGCTCACTACCTTCACACACCATCAGGCTTCCAAGCAGCTCTCAAGGAAACTCAGTTTTCACACTCTATGCTTAGTGCCCTTTGTATGGCTAGGACTGAAATGAACCTGGTAGAGCATCCCACACAAACGAATGCTCCACATGCGGGTTTCACATGCCACCAACTCCACATTCTCAGGCAACTTCAGCGCCACAGCCATTTTCAGATAGCCCTCAAAGCAAAGGCTCTAGACGCAAATATTGGTGTGAGAGCTAATTCAATCAAGGAAACACTGCATGTTGGTGAAGGGCATATTGAAGAAGGATCAGCCGAGTGGTTCTTGTGGGAGAACAACTCCATTTGGCTCACTAACTTCACACACAATCAAGCTTCCAAGCAGCTCTCAAGGAAACTCAGTTTTCACACTCTATGTTTAGTGCCCTTTGAATGCATTATCTAGGAATGAACCTGGTAGAGCATCCCACACAAACGAATGTTCCACATGCGGGTTTCACATGCCACCAACTCCACATTCACAGGCAACTTCAGCGCCACAGCCATTTTCAGATAGCCCTCAAAGCAAAGGCTCTAGACGCAAATATTGGTGTGAGAGCTAATTCAATCAAGGAAACACTGCATGTTGGTGAAGGGCATATTGAAGAAGGATCAGCCGAGTGGTTCTTGTGGGAGAACAACTCCATTTGGCTCACTAACTTCACACACCATCAGGCTTCCAAGCAGCTCTCAAGGAAACTCAGTTTTCACACTCTATGCTTAGTGCCCTTTGTATGGCTAGGACTGAAATGAACCTGGTAGAGCATCCCACACAAACGAATGCTCCACATGCGGGTTTCACATGCCACCAACTCCACATTCACAGGCAACTTCAGCGCCACAGCCGTTTGCAGATAGCCCTCAATGCAAAGGCTCTAGACGCAAATATTGGTGTGAGAGCTAATTCAATCAAGGAAACACTGCATGTTGGTGAAGGGCATATTGAAGAAGGATCAGCCGAGTGGTTCTTGTGGGAGAACAACTCCATTTGGCTCACTACCTTCACACACCATCAGGCTTCCAAGCAGCTCTCAAGGAAACTCAGTTTTCACACTCTATGCTTAGTGCCCTTTGTATGGCTAGGACTGAAATGAACCTGGTAGAGCATCCCACACAAACGAATGCTCCACATGCGGGTTTCACATGCCACCAACTCCACATTCACAGGCAACTTCAGCGCCACAGCCGTTTTCAGATAGCCCTCAATGCAAAGGCTCTAGACGCAAATATTGGTGTGAGAGCTAATTCAATCAAGGAAACACTGCATGCTGGTGAAGGGCATATTGAAGAAGGATCAGCCGAGTGGTTCTTGTGGGAGAACAACTCCATTTGGCTCACTAACTTCACACACCATCAGGCTTCCAAGCAGCTCTCAAGGAAACTCAGTTTTCACACTCTATGTTTAGTGCCCTTTGAATGCATTATCTAGGAATGAACCTGGTAGAGCATCCCACACAAACGAATGTTCCACATGCGGGTTTCACATGCCACCAACTCCACATTCACAGGCAACTTCAGCGCCACAGCCGTTTTCAGATAGCCCTCAATGCAAAGGCTCTAGACGCAAATATTGGAGTGAGAGCTAATTCAATCAAGGAAACACTGCATGTTGGTGAAGGGCATATTGAAGAAGGATCAGCCGAGTGGTTCTTGTGGGAGAACAACTCCATTTGGCTCACTAACTTCCCACACCATCAGGCTTCCAAGCAGCTCTCAAGGAAACTCAGTTTTCACACTCTATGCTTAGTGCCCTTTGAGTGCATTATCTAGGAATGAACCTGGTAGAGCATCCCACACAAACGAATGCTCCACATGCGGGTTTCACATGCCACCAACTCCACATTCACAGGCAACTTCAGCGCCACAGCCGTTTTCAGATAGCCCTCAATGCAAAGGCTCTAGATGCAAATATTGGTGTGAGAGCTAATTCAATCAAGGAAACACTGCATGTTGGTGAAGGGCATATTGAAGAAGGATCAGCCGAGTGGTTCTTGTGGGAGAACAACTCCATTTGGCTCACTAACTTCACACACCATCAGGCTTCCAAGCAGCTCTCAAGGAAACTCAGTTTTCACACTCTATGCTTAGTGGCCTTTGAATGCATTATCTAGGAATGAACCTGGTAGAGCATCCCACACAAACGAATGTTCCACATGCGGGTTTCACATGCCACCAACTCCACATTCACAGGCAACTTCAGCGCCACAGCCGTTTTCAGATAGCCCTCAATGCAAAGGCTCTAGACGCAAATATTGGTGTGAGAGCTAATTCAATCAAGGAAACACTGCATGTTGGTGAAGGGCATATTGAAGAAGGATCAGCCGAGTGGTTCTTGTGGGAGAACAACTCCATTTGGCTCACTACCTTCACACACCATCAGGCTTCCAAGCAGCTCTCAAGGAAACTCAGTTTTCACACTCTATGCTTAGTGCCCTTTGTATGGCTAGGACTGAAATGAACCTGGTAGAGCATCCCACACAAACGAATGCTGCACATGCGGGTTTCACATGCCACCAACTCCACATTCACAGGCAACTTCAGCGCCACAGCCGTTTTCAGATAGCCCTCAATGCAAAGGCTCTAGACGCAAATATTGGTGTGAGAGCTAATTCAATCAAGGAAACACTGCATGTTGGTGAAGGGCATATTGAAGAAGGATCAGCCGAGTGGTTCTTGTGGGAGAACAACTCCATTTGGCTCACTAACTTCACACACCATCAGGCTTCCAAGCAGCTCTCAAGGAAACTCAGTTTTCACACTCTATGTTTAGTGCCCTTTGAATGCATTATCTAGGAATGAGCCTGGTAGAGCATCCCACACAAACGAATGTTCCACATGCGGGTTTCACATGCCACCAACTCCACATTCACAGGCAACTTCAGCGCCACAGCCGTTTTCAGATAGCCCTCAATGCAAAGGCTCTAGACGCAAATATTGGTGTGAGAGCTAATTCAATCAAGGAAACACTGCATGTTGGTGAAGGGCATATTGAAGAAGGATCAGCCGAGTGGTTCTTGTGGGAGAACAACTCCATTTGGCTCACTAACTTCACACACCATCAGGCTTCCAAGCAGCTCTCAAGGAAACTCAGTTTTCACACTCTATGCTTAGTGCCCTTTGAGTGCATTATCTAGGAATGAACCTGGTAGAGCATCCCACACAAACGAATGCTCCACATGCGGGTTTCACATGCCACCAACTCCACATTCACAGGCAACTTCAGCGCCACAGCCGTTTTCAGATAGCCCTCAATGCAAAGGCTCTAGACGCAAATATTGGTGTGAGAGCTAATTCAATCAAGGAAACACTGCATGTTGGTGAAGGGCATATTGAAGAAGGATCAGCCGAGTGGTTCTTGTGGGAGAACAACTCCATTTGGCTCACTAACTTCACACACCATCAGGCTTCCAAGCAGCTCTCAAGGAAACTCAGTTTTCACACTCTATGCTTAGTGCCCTTTGAGTGCATTATCTAGGAATGAACCTGGTAGAGCATCCCACACAAACAAATGCTCCACATGCGGGTTTCACATGCCACCAACTCCACATTCACAGGCAACTTCAGCGCCACAGCCGTTTTCAGATAGCCCTCAATGCAAAGGCTCTAGACGCAAATATTGGTGTGAGAGCTAATTCAATCAAGGAAACACTGCATGTTGGTGAAGGGCATATTGAAGAAGGATCAGCCGAGTGGTTCTTGTGGGAGAACAACTCCATTTGGCTCACTAACTTCACACACCATCAGGCTTCCAAGCAGCTCTCAAGGAAACTCAGTTTTCACACTCTATGCTTAGTGGCCTTTGAATGCATTATCTAGGAATGAACCTGGTAGAGCATCCCACACAAACGAATGTTCCACATGCGGGTTTCACATGCCACCAACTCCACATTCACAGGCAACTTCAGCGCCACAGCCGTTTTCAGATAGCCCCCAATGCAAAGGCTCTAGACGCAAATATTGGTGTGAGAGCTAATTCAATCAAGGAAACACTGCATGTTGGTGAAGGGCATATTGAAGAAGGATCAGCCGAGTGGTTCTTGTGGGAGAACAACTCCATTTGGCTCACTAACTTCACACACCATCAGGCTTCCAAGCAGCTCTCAAGGAAACTCAGTTTTCACACTCTATGCTTAGTGCCCTTTGTATGGCTAGGACTGAAATGAACCTGGTAGAGCATCCCACACAAACGAATGCTCCACATGCGGGTTTCACATGCCACCAACTCCACATTCTCAGGCAACTTCAGCGCCACAGCCGTTTTCAGATAGCCCTCAATGCAAAGGCTCTAGACGCAAATATTGGTGTGAGAGCTAATTCAATCAAGGAAACACTGCATGTTGGTGAAGGGCATATTGAAGAAGGATCAGCCGAGTGGTTCTTGTGGGAGAACAACTCCATTTGGCTCACTAACTTCACACACCATCAGGCTTCCAAGCAGCTCTCAAGGAAACTCAGTTTTCACACTCTATGCTTAGTGCCCTTTGTATGGCTAGGACTGAAATGAACCTGGTAGAGCATCCCACACAAACGAATGCTCCACATGCGGGTTTCACATGCCACCAACTCCACATTCACAGGCAACTTCAGCGCCACAGCCGTTTTCAGATAGCCCCCAATGCAAAGGCTCTAGACGCAAATATTGGTGTGAGAGCTAATTCAATCAAGGAAACACTGCATGTTGGTGAAGGGCATATTGAAGAAGGATCAGCCGAGTGGTTCTTGTGGGAGAACAACTCCATTTGGCTCACTAACTTCACACACCATCAGGCTTCCAAGCAGCTCTCAAGGAAACTCAGTTTTCACACTCTATGCTTAGTGCCCTTTGAGTGCATTATCTAGGAATGAACCTGGTAGAGCATCCCACACAAACGAATGCTCCACATGCGGGTTTCACATGCCACCAACTCCACATTCACAGGCAACTTCAGCACCACAGCCGTTTTCAGATAGCCCTCAATGCAAAGGCTCTAGACGCAAATATTGGTGTGAGAGCTAATTCAATCAAGGAAACACTGCATGTTGGTGAAGGGCATATTGAAGAAGGATCAGCCGAGTGGTTCTTGTGGGAGAACAACTCCATTTGGCTCACTAACTTCACACACCATCAAGCTTCCAAGCAGCTCTCAAGGAAACTCAGTTTTCACACTCTATTCTTAGTGCCCTTTGAGTGCATTATCTAGGAATGAACCTGGTAGAGTATCCCACACAAACGAATGCTCCACATGCGGGTTTCACATGCCACCAACTCCACATTCACAGGCAACTTCAGCGCCACAGCCGTTTTCAGATAGCCCTCAATGCAAAGGCTCTAGACGCAAATATTGGTGTGAGAGCTAATTCAATCAAGGAAACACTGCATGTTGGTGAAGGGCATATTGAAGAAGGATCAGCCGAGTGGTTCTTGTGGGAGAACAACTCCATTTGGCTCACTACCTTCACACACCATCAGGCTTCCAAGCAGCTCTCAAGGAAACTCAGTTTTCACACTCTATGCTTAGTGCCCTTTGTATGGCTAGGACTGAAATGAACCTGGTAGAGCATCCCACACAAACGAATGCTCCACATGCGGGTTTCACATGCCACCAACTCCACATTCTCAGGCAACTTCAGCGCCACAGCCATTTTCAGATAGCCCTCAAAGCAAAGGCTCTAGACGCAAATATTGGTGTGAGAGCTAATTCAATCAAGGAAACACTGCATGTTGGTGAAGGGCATATTGAAGAAGGATCAGCCGAGTGGTTCTTGTGGGAGAACAACTCCATTTGGCTCACTAACTTCACACACAATCAGGCTTCCAAGCAGCTCTCAAGGAAACTCAGTTTTCACACTCTATGTTTAGTGCCCTTTGAGTGCATTATCTAGGAATGAACCTGGTAGAGCATCCCACACAAACGAATGTTCCACATGCGGGTTTCACATGCCACCAACTCCACATTCACAGGCAACTTCAGCGCCACAGCCATTTTCAGATAGCCCTCAAAGCAAAGGCTCTAGACGCAAATATTGGTGTGAGAGCTAATTCAATCAAGGAAACACTGCATGTTGGTGAAGGGCATATTGAAGAAGGATCAGCCGAGTGGTTCTTGTGGGAGAACAACTCCATTTGGCTCACTAACTTCACACACCATCAGGCTTCCAAGCAGCTCTCAAGGAAACTCAGTTTTCACACTCTATGCTTAGTGCCCTTTGTATGGCTAGGACTGAAATGAACCTGGTAGAGCATCCCACACAAACGAATGCTCCACATGCGGGTTTCACATGCCACCAACTCCACATTCACAGGCAACTTCAGCGCCACAGCCGTTTGCAGATAGCCCTCAATGCAAAGGCTCTAGACGCAAATATTGGTGTGAGAGCTAATTCAATCAAGGAAACACTGCATGTTGGTGAAGGGCATATTGAAGAAGGATCAGCCGAGTGGTTCTTGTGGGAGAACAACTCCATTTGGCTCACTAACTTCACACACCATCAGGCTTCCAAGCAGCTCTCAAGGAAACTCAGTTTTCACACTCTATGCTTAGTGCCCTTTGAGTGCATTATCTAGGAATAAACCTGGTAGAGCATCCCACACAAACGAATGCTCCACATGCGGGTTTCACATGCCACCAACTCCACATTCACAGGCAACTTCAGCGCCACAGCCGTTTTCAGATAGCCCTCAATGCAAAGGCTCTAGACGCAAATATTGGTGTGAGAGCTAATTCAATCAAGGAAACACTGCATGTTGGTGAAGGGCATATTGAAGAAGGATGAGCCGAGTGGTTCTTGTGGGAGAACAACTCCATTTGGCTCACTAACTTCACACACCATCAGGCTTCCAAGCAGCTCTCAAGGAAACTCAGTTTTCACACTCTATGCTTAGTGCCCTTTGAGTGCATTATCTAGGAATAAACCTGGTAGAGCATCCCACACAAACGAATGCTCCACATGCGGGTTTCACATGCCACCAACTCCACATTCACAGGCAACTTCAGCGCCACAGCCGTTTTCAGATAGCCCTCAATGCAAAGGCTCTAGACGCAAATATTGGTGTGAGAGCTAATTCAATCAAGGAAACACTGCATGTTGGTGAAGGGCATATTGAAGAAGGATCAGCCGAGTGGTTCTTGTGGGAGAACAACTCCATTTGGCTCACTAACTTCACACACCATCAGGCTTCCAAGCAGCTCTCAAGGAAACTCAGTTTTCACACTCTATGCTTAGTGCCCTTTGTATGGCTAGGACTGAAATGAACCTGGTAGAGCATCCCACACAAACGAATGCTCCACATGCGGGTTTCACATGCCACCAACTCCACATTCACAGGCAACTTCAGCGCCACAGCCGTTTTCAGATAGCCCTCAATGCAAAGGCTCTAGACGCAAATATTGGTGTGAGAGCTAATTCAATCAAGGAAACACTGCATGTTGGTGAAGGGCATATTGAAGAAGGATCAGCCAAGTGGTTCTTGTGGGAGAACAACTCCATTTGGCTCACTAACTTCACACACCATCAGGCTTCCAAGCAGCTCTCAAGGAAACTCAGTTTTCACACTCTATGCTTAGTGCCCTTTGAGTGCATTATCTAGGAATGAACCTGGTAGAGTATCCCACACAAACGAATGCTCCACATGCGGGTTTCACATGCCACCAACTCCACATTCACAGGCAACTTCAGCGCCACAGCCGTTTTCAGATAGCCCTCAATGCAAAGGCTCTAGACGCAAATATTGGTGTGAGAGCTAATTCAATCAAGGAAACACTGCATGTTGGTGAAGGGCATATTGAAGAAGGATCAGCCGAGTGGTTCTTGTGGGAGAACAACTCCATTTGGCTCACTAACTTCACACACCATCAGGCTTCCAAGCAGCTCTCAAGGAAACTCAGTTTTCACACTCTATGCTTAGTGCCCTTTGAGTGCATTATCTAGGAATGAACCTGGTAGAGCATCCCACACAAACGAATGTTCCACATGCGGGTTTCACATGCCACCAACTCCACATTCACAGGCAACTTCAGCGCCACAGCCGTTTTCAGATAGCCCTCAATGCAAAGGCTCTAGACGCAAATATTGGTGTGAGAGCTAATTCAATCAAGGAAACACTGCATGTTGGTGAAGGGCATATTGAAGAAGGATCAGCCGAGTGGTTCTTGTGGGAGAACAACTCCATTTGGCTCACTACCTTCACACACCATCAGGCTTCCAAGCAGCTCTCAAGGAAACTCAGTTTTCACACTCTATGCTTAGTGCCCTTTGTATGGCTAGGACTGAAATGAACCTGGTAGAGCATCCCACACAAACGAATGCTCCACATGCGGGTTTCACATGAAACCAACTCCACATTCTCAGGCAACTTCAGCGCCACAGCCGTTTTCAGATAGCCCTCAATGCAAAGGCTCTAGACGCAAATATTGGTGTGAGAGCTAATTCAATCAAGGAAACACTGCATGTTGGTGAAGGGCATATTGAAGAAGGATCAGCCGAGTGGTTCTTGTGGGAGAACAACTCCATTTGGCTCACTAACTTCACACACCATCAGGCTTCCAAGCAGCTCTCAAGGAAACTCAGTTTTCACACTCTATGTTTAGTGCCCTTTGAATGCATTATCTAGGAATGAACCTGGTAGAGCATCCCACACAAACAAATGCTCCACATGCGGGTTTCACATGCCACCAACTCCACATTCACAGGCAACTTCAGCGCCACAGCCGTTTTCAGATAGCCCTCAATGCAAAGGCTCTAGACGCAAATATTGGAGTGAGAGCTAATTCAATCAAGGAAACACTGCATGTTGGTGAAGGGCATATTGAAGAAGGATCAGCCGAGTGGTTCTTGTGGGAGAACAACTCCATTTGGCTCACTAACTTCACACACCATCAGGCTTCCAAGCAGCTCTCAAGGAAACTCAGTTTTCACACTCTATGCTTAGTGCCCTTTGAGTGCATTATCTAGGAATGAACCTGGTAGAGCATCCCACACAAACGAATGCTCCACATGCGGGTTTCACATGCCACCAACTCCACATTCACAGGCAACTTCAGCGCCACAGCCGTTTTCAGATAGCCCTCAATGCAAAGGCTCTAGACGCAAATATTGGTGTGAGAGCTAATTCAATCAAGGAAACACTGCATGTTGGTGAAGGGCATATTGAAGAAGGATCAGCCGAGTGGTTCTTGTGGGAGAACAACTCCATTTGGCTCACTAACTTCACACACCATCAGGCTTCCAAGCAGCTCTCAAGGAAACTCAGTTTTCACACTCTATGCTTAGTGGCCTTTGAATGCATTATCTAGGAATGAACCTGGTAGAGCATCCCACACAAACGAATGTTCCACATGCGGGTTTCACATGCCACCAACTCCACATTCACAGGCAACTTCAGCGCCACAGCCGTTTTCAGATAGCCCTCAATGCAAAGGCTCTAGACGCAAATATTGGTGTGAGAGCTAATTCAATCAAGGAAACACTGCATGTTGGTGAAGGGCATATTGAAGAAGGATCAGCCGAGTGGTTCTTGTGGGAGAACAACTCCATTTGGCTCACTACCTTCACACACCATCAGGCTTCCAAGCAGCTCTCAAGGAAACTCAGTTTTCACACTCTATGCTTAGTGCCCTTTGTATGGCTAGGACTGAAATGAACCTGGTAGAGCATCCCACACAAACGAATGCTCCACATGCGGGTTTCACATGCCACCAACTCCACATTCTCAGGCAACTTCAGCGCCACAGCCGTTTTCAGATAGCCCTCAATGCAAAGGCTCTAGACGCAAATATTGGTGTGAGAGCTAATTCAATCAAGGAAACACTGCATGTTGGTGAAGGGCATATTGAAGAAGGATCAGCCGAGTGGTTCTTGTGGGAGAACAACTCCATTTGGCTCACTAACTTCACACACCATCAGGCTTCCAAGCAGCTCTCAAGGAAACTCAGTTTTCACACTCTATGCTTAGTGCCCTTTGTATGGCTAGGACTGAAATGAACCTGGTAGAGCATCCCACACAAACGAATGCTCCACATGCGGGTTTCACATGCCACCAACTCCACATTCACAGGCAACTTCAGCGCCACAGCCGTTTTCAGATAGCCCTCAATGCAAAGGCTCTAGACGCAAATATTGGTGTGAGAGCTAATTCAATCAAGGAAACACTGCATGTTGGTGAAGGGCATATTGAAGAAGGATCAGCCGAGTGGTTCTTGTGGGAGAACAACTCCATTTGGCTCACTAACTTCACACACCATCAGGCTTCCAAGCAGCTCTCAAGGAAACTCAGTTTTCACACTCTATGCTTAGTGCCCTTTGAGTGCATTATCTAGGAATGAACCTGGTAGAGCATCCCACACAAACGAATGCTCCACATGCGGGTTTCACATGCCACCAACTCCACATTCACAGGCAACTTCAGCACCACAGCCGTTTTCAGATAGCCCTCAATGCAAAGGCTCTAGACGCAAATATTGGTGTGAGAGCTAATTCAATCAAGGAAACACTGCATGTTGGTGAAGGGCATATTGAAGAAGGATCAGCCGAGTGGTTCTTGTGGGAGAACAACTCCATTTGGCTCACTAACTTCACACACCATCAAGCTTCCAAGCAGCTCTCAAGGAAACTCAGTTTTCACACTCTATTCTTAGTGCCCTTTGAGTGCATTATCTAGGAATGAACCTGGTAGAGTATCCCACACAAACGAATGCTCCACATGCGGGTTTCACATGCCACCAACTCCACATTCACAGGCAACTTCAGCGCCACAGCCGTTTTCAGATAGCCCTCAATGCAAAGGCTCTAGACGCAAATATTGGTGTGAGAGCTAATTCAATCAAGGAAACACTGCATGTTGGTGAAGGGCATATTGAAGAAGGATCAGCCGAGTGGTTCTTGTGGGAGAACAACTCCATTTGGCTCACTACCTTCACACACCATCAGGCTTCCAAGCAGCTCTCAAGGAAACTCAGTTTTCACACTCTATGCTTAGTGCCCTTTGTATGGCTACGACTGAAATGAACCTGGTAGAGCATCCCACACAAACGAATGCTCCACATGCGGGTTTCACATGCCACCAACTCCACATTCTCAGGCAACTTCAGCGCCACAGCCATTTTCAGATAGCCCTCAAAGCAAAGGCTCTAGACGCAAATATTGGTGTGAGAGCTAATTCAATCAAGGAAACACTGCATGTTGGTGAAGGGCATATTGAAGAAGGATCAGCCGAGTGGTTCTTGTGGGAGAACAACTCCATTTGGCTCACTAACTTCACACACAATCAGGCTTCCAAGCAGCTCTCAAGGAAACTCAGTTTTCACACTCTATGTTTAGTGCCCTTTGAGTGCATTATCTAGGAATGAACCTGGTAGAGCATCCCACACAAACGAATGTTCCACATGCGGGTTTCACATGCCACCAACTCCACATTCACAGGCAACTTCAGCACCACAGCCGTTTTCAGATAGCCCTCAAAGCAAAGGCTCTAGACGCAAATATTGGTGTGAGAGCTAATTCAATCAAGGAAACACTGCATGTTGGTGAAGGGCATATTGAAGAAGGATCAGCCGAGTGGTTCTTGTGGGAGAACAACTCCATTTGGCTCACTAACTTCACACACCATCAGGCTTCCAAGCAGCTCTCAAGGAAACTCAGTTTTCACACTCTATGCTTAGTGCCCTTTGTATGGCTAGGACTGAAATGAACCTGGTAGAGCATCCCACACAAACGAATGCTCCACATGCGGGTTTCACATGCCACCAACTCCACATTCACAGGCAACTTCAGCGCCACAGCCGTTTGCAGATAGCCCTCAATGCAAAGGCTCTAGACGCAAATATTGGTGTGAGAGCTAATTCAATCAAGGAAACACTGCATGTTGGTGAAGGGCATATTGAAGAAGGATCAGCCGAGTGGTTCTTGTGGGAGAACAACTCCATTTGGCTCACTAACTTCACACACCATCAGGCTTCCAAGCAGCTCTCAAGGAAACTCAGTTTTCACACTCTATGCTTAGTGCCCTTTGAGTGCATTATCTAGGAATAAACCTGGTAGAGCATCCCACACAAACGAATGCTCCACATGCGGGTTTCACATGCCACCAACTCCACATTCACAGGCAACTTCAGCGCCACAGCCGTTTTCAGATAGCCCTCAATGCAAAGGCTCTAGACGCAAATATTGGTGTGAGAGCTAATTCAATCAAGGAAACACTGCATGTTGGTGAAGGGCATATTGAAGAAGGATCAGCCGAGTGGTTCTTGTGGGAGAACAACTCCATTTGGCTCACTAACTTCACACACCATCAGGCTTCCAAGCAGCTCTCAAGGAAACTCAGTTTTCACACTCTATGCTTAGTGCCCTTTGAGTGCATTATCTAGGAATAAACCTGGTAGAGCATCCCACACAAACGAATGCTCCACATGCGGGTTTCACATGCCACCAACTCCACATTCACAGGCAACTTCAGCGCCACAGCCGTTTTCAGATAGCCCTCAATGCAAAGGCTCTAGACGCAAATATTGGTGTGAGAGCTAATTCAATCAAGGAAACACTGCATGTTGGTGAAGGGCATATTGAAGAAGGATCAGCCGAGTGGTTCTTGTGGGAGAACAACTCCATTTGGCTCACTAACTTCACACACCATCAGGCTTCCAAGCAGCTCTCAAGGAAACTCAGTTTTCACACTCTATGCTTAGTGCCCTTTGTATGGCTACGACTGAAATGAACCTGGTAGAGCATCCCACACAAACGAATGCTCCACATGCGGGTTTCACATGCCACCAACTCCACATTCACAGGCAACTTCAGCGCCACAGCCGTTTTCAGATAGCCCTCAATGCAAAGGCTCTAGACGCAAATATTGGTGTGAGAGCTAATTCAATCAAGGAAACACTGCATGTTGGTGAAGGGCATATTGAAGAAGGATCAGCCAAGTGGTTCTTGTGGGAGAACAACTCCATTTGGCTCACTAACTTCACACACCATCAGGCTTCCAAGCAGCTCTCAAGGAAACTCAGTTTTCACACTCTATGCTTAGTGCCCTTTGAGTGCATTATCTAGGAATGAACCTGGTAGAGTATCCCACACAAACGAATGCTCCACATGCGGGTTTCACATGCCACCAACTCCACATTCACAGGCAACTTCAGCGCCACAGCCGTTTTCAGATAGCCCTCAATGCAAAGGCTCTAGACGCAAATATTGGTGTGAGAGCTAATTCAATCAAGGAAACACTGCATGTTGGTGAAGGGCATATTGAAGAAGGATCAGCCGAGTGGTTCTTGTGGGAGAACAACTCCATTTGGCTCACTAACTTCACACACCATCAGGCTTCCAAGCAGCTCTCAAGGAAACTCAGTTTTCACACTCTATGCTTAGTGCCCTTTGAGTGCATTATCTAGGAATGAACCTGGTAGAGCATCCCACACAAACGAATGTTCCACATGCGGGTTTCACATGCCACCAACTCCACATTCACAGGCAACTTCAGCGCCATAGCCGTTTTCAGATAGCCCTCAATGCAAAGGCTCTAGACGCAAATATTGGTGTGAGAGCTAATTCAATCAAGGAAACACTGCATGTTGGTGAAGGGCATATTGAAGAAGGATCAGCCGAGTGGTTCTTGTGGGAGAACAACTCCATTTGGCTCACTACCTTCACACACCATCAGGCTTCCAAGCAGCTCTCAAGGAAACTCAGTTTTCACACTCTATGCTTAGTGCCCTTTGTATGGCTAGGACTGAAATGAACCTGGTAGAGCATCCCACACAAACGAATGCTCCACATGCGGGTTTCACATGCCACCAACTCCACATTCTCAGGCAACTTCAGCGCCACAGCCGTTTTCAGATAGCCCTCAATGCAAAGGCTCTAGACGCAAATATTGGTGTGAGAGCTAATTCAATCAAGGAAACACTGCATGTTGGTGAAGGGCATATTGAAGAAGGATCAGCCGAGTGGTTCTTGTGGGAGAACAACTCCATTTGGCTCACTAACTTCACACACCATCAGGCTTCCAAGCAGCTCTCAAGGAAACTCAGTTTTCACACTCTATGCTTAGTGCCCTTTGAGTGCATTATCTAGGAATGAACCTGGTAGAGCATCCCACACAAACGAATGCTCCACATGCGGGTTTCACATGCCACCAACTCCACATTCACAGGCAACTTCAGCGCCACAGCCGTTTTCAGATAGCCCTCAATGCAAAGGCTCTAGACGCAAATATTGGTGTGAGAGCTAATTCAATCAAGGAAACACTGCATGTTGGTGAAGGGCATATTGAAGAAGGATCAGCCGAGTGGTTCTTGTGGGAGAACAACTCCATTTGGCTCACTAACTTCACACACCATCAGGCTTCCAAGCAGCTCTCAAGGAAACTCAGTTTTCACACTCTATGCTTAGTGCCCTTTGAGTGCATTATCTAGGAATGAACCTGGTAGAGCATCCCACACAAACGAATGCTCCACATGCGGGTTTCACATGCCACCAACTCCACATTCACAGGCAACTTCAGCGCCACAGCCGTTTTCAGATAGCCCTCAATGCAAAGGCTCTAGACGCAAATATTGGTGTGAGAGCTAATTCAATCAAGGAAACACTGCATGTTGGTGAAGGGCATATTGAAGAAGGATCAGCCGAGTGGTTCTTGTGGGAGAACAACTCCATTTGGCTCAATACCTTCACACACCATCAGGCTTCCAAGCAGCTCTCAAGGAAACTCAGTTTTCACACTCTATGCTTAGTGCCCTTTGTATGGCTAGGACTGAAATGAACCTGGTAGAGCATCCCACACAAACGAATGCTCCACATGCGGGTTTCACATGCCACCAACTCCACATTCTCAGGCAACTTCAGCGCCACAGCCGTTTTCAGATAGCCCTCAATGCAAAGGCTCTAGACGCAAATATTGGTGTGAGAGCTAATTCAATCAAGGAAACACTGCATGTTGGTGAAGGGCATATTGAAGAAGGATCAGCCGAGTGGTTCTTGTGGGAGAACAACTCCATTTGGCTCACTAACTTCACACACCATCAGGCTTCCAAGCAGCTCTCAAGGAAACTCAGTTTTCACACTCTATGCTTAGTGCCCTTTGAGTGCATTATCTAAGAATGAACCTGGTAGAGCATCCCACACAAACGAATGCTCCACATGCGGGTTTCACATGCCACCAACTCCACATTCACAGGCAACTTCAGCGCCACAGCCGTTTTCAGATAGCCCTCAATGCAAAGGCTCTAGACGCAAATATTGGTGTGAGAGCTAATTCAATCAAGGAAACACTGCATGTTGGTGAAGGGCATATTGAAGAAGGATCAGCCGAGTGGTTCTTGTGGGAGAACAACTCCATTTGGCTCACTAACTTCACACACCATCAGGCTTCCAAGCAGCTCTCAAGGAAACTCAGTTTTCACACTCTATGCTTAGTGCCCTTTGAGTGCATTATCTAGGAATTAACCTGGTAGAGCATCCCACACAAACGAATGCTCCACATGCGGGTTTCACATGCCACCAACTCCACATTCACAGGCAACTTCAGCGCCACAGCCGTTTTCAGATAGCCCTCAATGCAAAGGCTCTAGACGCAAATATTGGTGTGAGAGCTAATTCAATCAAGGAAACACTGCATGTTGGTGAAGGGCATATTGAAGAAGGATCAGCCGAGTGGTTCTTGTGGGAGAACAACTCCATTTGGCTCACTAACTTCACACACCATCAGGCTTCCAAGCAGCTCTCAAGGAAACTCAGTTTTCACACTCTATGCTTAGTGCCCTTTGAGTGCATTATCTAGGAATGAACCTGGTAGAGCATCCCACACAAACGAATGCTCCACATGCGGGTTTCACATGCCACCAACTCCACATTCTCAGGCAACTTCAGCGCCACAGCCGTTTTCAGATAGCCCTCAATGCAAAGGCTCTAGACGCAAATATTGGTGTGAGAGCTAATTCAATCAAGGAAACACTGCATGTTGGTGAAGGGCATATTGAAGAAGGATCAGCCGAGTGGCTCTTGTGGGAGAACAACTCCATTTGGCTCACTAACTTCACAACCATCAGGCTTCCAAGCAGCTCTCAAGGAAACTCAGTTTTCACACTCTATGCTTAGTGCCCTTTGTATGGCTAGGACTGAAATGAACCTGGTAGAGCATCCCACACAAACGAATGCTCCACATGCGGGTTTCACATGCCACCAACTCCACATTCACAGGCAACTTCAGCGCCACAGCCGTTTTCAGATAGCCCTCAATGCAAAGGCTCTACATTCAAATATTGGTGTGAGAGCTAATTCAATCAAGGAAACACTGCATGTTGGTGAAGGGCATATTGAAGAAGGATCAGCCGAGTGGTTCTTGTGGGAGAACAACTCCATTTGGCTCACTAACTTCACACACCATCAGGCTTCCAAGCAGCTCTCAAGGAAACTCAGTTTTCACACTCTATGCTTAGTGCCCTTTGAGTGCATTATCTAGGAATAAACCTGGTAGAGCATCCCACACAAACGAATGCTCCACATGCGGGTTTCACATGCCACCAACTCCACATTCACAGGCAACTTCAGCGCCACAGCCGTTTTCAGATAGCCCTCAATGCAAAGGCTCTAGACGCAAATATTGGTGTGAGAGCTAATTCAATCAAGGAAACACTGCATGTTGGTGAAGGGCATGTTGAAGAAGGATCAGCCGAGTGGTTCTTGTGGGAGAACAACTCCATTTGGCTCACTACCTTCACACACCATCAGGCTTCCAAGCAGCTCTCAAGGAAACTCAGTTTTCACACTCTATGCTTAGTGCCCTTTGTATGGCTAGGACTGAAATGAACCTGGTAGAGCATCCCACACAAACGAATGCTCCACATGCGGGTTTCACATGCCACCAACTTCACATTCTCAGGCAACTTCAGCGCCACAGCCGTTTTCAGATAGCCCTCAATGCAAAGGCTCTAGACGCAAATATTGGTGTGAGAGCTAATTCAATCAAGGAAACACTGCATGTTGGTGAAGGGCATATTGAAGAAGGATCAGCCGAGTGGTTCTTGTGGGAGAACAACTCCATTTGGCTCACTAACTTCACACACCATCAGGCTTCCAAGCAGCTCTCAAGGAAACTCAGTTTTCACACTCTATGCTTAGTGCCCTTTGAGTGCATTATCTAGGAATGAACCTGGTAGAGCATCCCACACAAACGAATGCTCCACATGCGGGTTTCACATGCCACCAACTCCACATTCACAGGCAACTTCAGCACCACAGCCGTTTTCAGATAGCCCTCAATGCAAAGGCTCTAGACGCAAATATTGGTGTGAGAGCTAATTCAATCAAGGAAACACTGCATGTTGGTGAAGGGCATATTGAAGAAGGATCAGCCGAGTGGTTCTTGTGGGAGAACAACTCCATTTGGCTCACTAACTTCACACACCATCAGGCTTCCAAGCAGCTCTCAAGGAAACTCAGTTTTCACACTCTATGCTTAGTGCCCTTTGAGTGCATTATCTAGGAATGAACCTGGTAGAGTATCCCACACAAACGAATGCTCCACATGCGGGTTTCACATGCCACCAACTCCACATTCACAGCCAACTTCAGCGCCACAGCCGTTTTCAGATAGCCCTCAATGCAAAGGCTCTAGACGCAAATATTGGTGTGAGAGCTAATTCAATCAAGGAAACACTGCATGTTGGTGAAGGGCATATTGAAGAAGGATCAGCCGAGTGGTTCTTGTGGGAGAACAACTCCATTTGGCTCACTAACTTCACACACCATCAGGCTTCCAAGCAGCTCTCAAGGAAACTAAGTTTTCACACTCTATGCTTAGTGCCCTTTGTATGGCTAGGACTGAAATGAACCTGGTAGAGCATCCCACACAAACGAATGCTCCACATGCGGGTTTCACATGCCACCAACTCCACATTCACAGGCAACTTCAGCGCCACAGCCGTTTTCAGATAGCCCTCAATGCAAAGGCTCTAGACGCAAATATTGGTGTGAGAGCTAATTCAATCAAGGAAACACTGCATGTTGGTGAAGGGCATATTGAAGAAGGATCAGCCGAGTGGTTCTTGTGGGAGAACAACTCCATTTGGCTCACTAACTTCACACACCATCAGGCTTCCAAGCAGCTCTCAAGGAAACTCAGTTTTCACACTCTATGCTTAGTGCCCTTTGTATGGCTAGGACTGAAATGAACCTGGTAGAGCATCCCACACAAACGAATGCTCCACATGCGGGTTTCACATCCCACCAACTCCACATTCACAGGCAACTTCAGCGCCACAGCCGTTTTCAGATAGCCCTCAATGCAAAGGCTCTAGACGCAAATATTGGTGTGAGAGCTAATTCAATCAAGGAAACACTGCATGTTGGTGAAGGGCATATTGAAGAAGGATCAGCCGAGTGGTTCTTGTGGGAGAACAACTCCATTTGGCTCACTAACTTCACACACCATCAGGCTTCCAAGCAGCTCTCAAGGAAACTCAGTTTTCACACTCTATGCTTAGTGCCCTTTGAGTGCATTATCTAGGAATGAACCTGGTAGAGCATCCCACACAAACGAATGCTCCACATGCGGGTTTCACATGCCACCAACTCCACATTCACAGGCAACTTCAGCGCCACAGCAGTTTTCAGATAGCCCTCAATGCAAAGGCTCTAGACGCAAATATTGGTGTGAGAGCTAATTCAATCAAGGAAACACTGCATGTTGGTGAAGGGCATATTGAAGAAGGATCAGCCGAGTGGTTCTTGTGGGAGAACAACTCCATTTGGCTCACTAACTTCACACACCATCAGGCTTCCAAGCAGCTCTCAAGGAAACTCAGTTTTCACACTCTATGCTTAGTGCCCTTTGTATGGCTAGGACTGAAATGAACCTGGTAGAGCATTCCACACAAATGAATGCTCCACATGCGGGTTTCACATGCCACCAACTCCACATTCACAGGCAACTTCAGCGCCACAGCCGTTTTCGGATAGCCCTCAATGCAAAGGCTCTAGACGCAAATATTGGTGTGAGAGCTAATTCAATCAAGGAACACTGCATGTTGGTGAAGGGCATATTGAAGAAGGATCAGCCGAGTGGTTCTTGTGGGAGAACAACTCCATTTGGCTCACTAACTTCACACACCATCAGGCTTCCAAGCAGCTCTCAAGGAAACTCAGTTTTCACACTCTATGCTTAGTGCTCTTTGTGCGCCCAGGACTGAATGAAGCTTGGTCAGCATCCCACACAAACGAATGCTCCACATGCGGGTTTCACATGCCACCAACTCCACATTCACAGGCAACTTCAGCGCCACAGCCGTTTTCAGATAGCCTCAATGCAAAGGCTCTAGACGCAAATATTGGTGTGAGAGCTAATTCAATCAAGGAAACACTGCATGTTGGTGAAGGGCATATTGAAGAAGGATGAGCCGAGTGGTTCTTGTGGGAGAACAACTCCATTTGGCTCACTAACTTCACACACCATCAGGCTTCCAAGCAGCTCTCAAGGAAACTCAGTTTTCACACTCTATGCTTAGTGCCCTTTGAGTGCATTATCTAGGAATGAACCTGGTAGAGCATCCCACACAAACGAATGCTCACATGCGGGTTTCACATGCCACCAACTCCACATTCTCAGGCACTTCA
>NW_026698551.1:0-31497 GCF_030435755.1 Ochotona princeps
AGAACAACTCCATTTGGCTCACTAACTTCACACACCATCAGGCTTCCAAGCAGCTCTCAAGGAAACTCAGTTTTCACACTCTATGCTTAGTGCCCTTTGAGTGCATTATCTAGGAATGAACCTGGCAGAGCATCCCACACAAACGAATGCTCCACATGCGGGTTTCACATGCCACCAACTCCACATTCTCAGGCAACTTCAGCGCCACAGCCGTTTTCAGATAGCCCTCAATGCAAAGGCTCTAGACGCAAATATTGGTGTGAGAGCTAATTCAATCAAGGAAACATTGCATGTTGGTGAAGGGCATATTGAAGAAGGATCAGCCAAGTGGTTCTTGTGGGAGAGCAACTCCATTTGGCTCACTAACTTCACACACCATCAGGCTTCCAAGCAGCTCTCAAGGAAACTCAGTTTTCACACTCTATGCTTAGTGCCCTTTGTATGGCTAGGACTGAAATGAACCTGGTAGAGCATCCCACACAAACGAATGCTCCACATGCGGGTTTCACATGCCACCAACTCCACATTCACAGACAACTTCAGCGCCACAGCCGTTTTCAGATAGCCCTCAATGCAAAGGCTCTAGACGCAAATATTGGTGTGAGAGCTAATTCAATCAAGGAAACACTGCATGTTGGTGAAGGGCATATTGAAGAAGGATCAGCCGAGTGGTTCTTGTGGGAGAACAACTCCATTTGGCTCACTAACTTCACACACCATCAGGCTTCCAAGCAGCTCTCAAGGAAACTCAGTTTTCACACTCTATGTTTAGTGCCCTTTGAGTGCATTATCTAGGAATGAACCTGGTAGAGCATCCCACACAAACGAATGCTCCACATGCGGGTTTCACATGCCACCAACTCCACATTCACAGGCAACTTCAGCGCCACAGCCGTTTTCAGATAGCCCTCAATGCAAAGGCTCTAGACGCAAATATTGGTGTGAGAGCTAATTCAATCAAGGAAACACTGCATGTTGGTGAAGGGCATATTGAAGAAGGATCAGCCGAGTGGTTCTTGTGGGAGAACAACTCCATTTGGCTCACTAACTTCACACACCATCAGGCTTCCAAGCAGCTCTCAAGGAAACTCAGTTTTCACCCTCTATGTTTAGTGCCCTTTGAGTGCATTATCTAGGAATGAACCTGGTAGAGCATCCCACACAAACGAATGCTCCACATGCGGGTTTCACTTGCCACCAACTCCACATTCACAGGCAACTTCAGCGCCACAGCCGTTTTCAGATAGCCCTCAATGCAAAGGCTCTAGACGCAAATATTGGTGTGAGAGCTAATTCAATCAAGGAAACACTGCATGTTGGTGAAGGGCATATTGAAGAAGGATCAGCCGAGTGGTTCTTGTGGGAGAACAACTCCATTTGGCTCACTAACTTCACACACCATCAGGCTTCCAAGCAGCTCTCAAGGAAACTCAGTTTTCACACTCTATGCTTAGTGCCCTTTGAGTGCATTATCTAAGAATGAACCTGGTAGAGCATCCCACACAAACGAATGCTCCACATGCGGGTTTCACATGCCACCAACTCCACATTCACAGGCAACTTCAGCGCCACAGCCGTTTTCAGATAGCCCTCAATGCAAAGGCTCTAGACGCAAATATTGGTGTGAGAGCTAATTCAATCAAGGAAACACTGCATGTTGGTGAAGGGCATATTGAAGAAGGATCAGCCGAGTGGTTCTTGTGGGAGAACAACACCATTTGGCTCACTAACTTCACACACCATCAGGCTTCCAAGCAGCTCTTAAAGAAACTCAGGTTTCACACTCTTTGCTTAGTGCCCTTTGAGTGCATTATCTAGGAATGAACCTGGTAGAGCATCCCACACAAACGCATGCTCCACATGCGGGTTTCACATGCCACCAACTCCACATTCACAGGCAACTTCAGCGCCACAGCCGTTTTCAGATAGCCCTCAATGCAAAGGCTCTAGACACAAATATTGGTGTGAGAGCTAATTCAATCAAGGAAACACTGCATGTTGGTGAAGGGCATATTGAAGAAGGATCAGCCGAGTGGTTCTTGTGGGAGAACAACTCCATTTGGCTCACTAACTTCACACACCATCAGGCTTCCAAGCAGCTCTCAAGGAAACTCAGTTTTCACACTCTATGCTTAGTGCCCTTTGAGTGCATTATCTAGGAATGAACCTGGTAGAGCATCCCACACAAACGAATGCTCCACATGCAGGTTTCACATGCCACCAACTCCACATTCACAGGCAACTTCAGCGCCACAGCCGTTTTCAGATAGCCCTCAATGCAAAGGCTCTAGACACAAATATTGGTGTGAGAGCTAATTCAATCAAGGAAACACTGCATGTTGGTGAAGGGCATATTGAAGAAGGATCAGCCGAGTGGTTCTTGTGGGAGAACAACTCCATTTGGCTCACTAACTTCACACACCATCAGGCTTCCAAGCAGCTCTCAAAGAAACTCAGTTTTCACACTCTATGCTTAGTGCCCTTTGAGTGCATTATCTAGGAATGAACCTGGTAGAGCATCCCACACAAACGAATGCTCCACATGCGGGTTTCACATGCCACCAACTCCACATTCACAGGCAACATCAGCGCCACAGCCGTTTTCAGATAGCCCTCAATGCAAAGGCTCTAGATGCAAATATTGGTGTGAGAGCTAATTCAATCAAGGAAACACTGCATGTTGGTGAAGGGCATATTGAAGAAGGATCAGCCGAGTGGTTCTTGTGGGAGAACAACTCCATTTGGCTCACTAACTTCACACACCATCAGGCTTCCAAGCAGCTCTCAAGGAAACTCAGTTTTCACACTCTATGCTTAGTGCCCTTTGTATGGCTAGGACTGAAATGAACCTGGTAGAGCATCCCGCACAAACGAATGCTCCACATGCGGGTTTCACATGCCACCAACTCCACATTCACAGGCAACTTCAGCGCCACAGCCGTTTTCAGATAGCCCTCAATGCAAAGGCTCTAGACGCAAATATTGGTGTGAGAGCTAATTCAATCAAGGAAACACTGCATGTTGGTGAAGGGCATATTGAAGAAGGATCAGCCGAGTGGTTCTTGTGGGAGAACAACTCCATTTGGCTCACTAACTTCACACACCATCAGGCTTCAAAGCAGCTCTCAAGGAAACTCAGTTTTCACACTCTATGCTTAGTGCCCTTTGAGTGCATTATCTAGGAATGAACCTGGTAGAGCATCCCACACAAACGAATGCTCCACATGCGGGTTTCACATGCCACCAACTCCAAATTCACAGGCAACTTCAGCGCCACAGCCGTTTTCAGATAGCCCTCAATGTAAAGGCTCTAGACGCAAATATTGGTGTGAGAGCTAATTCAATCAAGGAAACACTGCATGTTGGTGAAGGGCATATTGAAGAAGGATCAGCCGAGTGGTTCTTGTGGGAGAACAACTCCATTTGGCTCACTAACTTCACACACCATCAGGCTTCCAAGCAGCTCTCAAGGAAAGTCAGTTTTCACACTCTATGCTTAATGCCCTTTGTATTGCTAGGACTGAAATGAACCTGGTAGAGCATCCCACACAAACGAATGCTCCACATGCGGGTTTCACATGCCACCAACTCCACATTCACAGGCAACTTCAGCGCCACAGCCGTTTTCAGATAGCCCTCAATGCAAAGGCTCTAGACGCAAATATTGGTGTGAGAGCTAATTCAATCAAGGAAACACTGCATGTTGGTGAAGGGCATATTGAAGAAGGATCAGCCGAGTGGTTCTTGTGGCAGAACAACTCCATTTGGCTCACTAACTTCACACACCATCAGGCTTCCAAGCAGCTCTCAAGGAAACTCAGTTTTCACACTCTATGCTTAGTGCCCTTTGTATGCATTATCTAGGAATGAACCTGGTAGAGCATCCCACACAAACGAATGTTCCACATGCGGGTTTCACATGCCACCAACTCCACATTCACAGGCAACTTCAGCGCCACAGCCGTTTTCAGATAGCCCTCAATGCAAAGGCTCTAGATGCAAATATTGGTGTGAGAGCTAATTCAATCAAGGAAACACTGCATGTTGGTGAAGGGCATATTGAAGAAGGATCAGCCGAGTGGTTCTTGTGGGAGAACAACTCCATTTGGCTCACTAACTTCACACACCATCAGGCTTCCAAGCAGCTCTCAAGGAAACTCAGTTTTCACACTTTGTGCTTAGTGCCCTTTGAGTGCATTATCTAGGAATGAACCTGGTAGAGCATCCCACACAAACGAATGCTCCACATGCGGGTTTCACATGCCACCAACTCCACATTCACAGGCAACTTCAGCACCACAGCCGTTTTCAGATAGCCCTCAATGCAAAGGCTCTAGATGCAAATATTGGTGTGAGAGCTAATTCAATCAAGGAAACACTGCATGTTGGTGAAGGGCATATTGAAGAAGGATCAGCCGAGTGGTTCTTGTGGGAGAACAACTCCATTTGGCTCACTAACTTCACACACCATCAGGCTTCCAAGCAGCTCTCAAGGAAACTCAGTTTTCACACTCTATGCTTAATGCCCTTTGCATGGCTAGGAGTGAAATGAACCTGGTAGAGCATCCCACACAAACGAATGCTCCACATGCGGGTTTCACATGCCACCAACTCCACATTCACAGGCAACTTCAGCGCCACAGCCGTTTTCAGATAGCCCTCAATGCAAAGGCTCTAGACGCAAATATTGGTGTGAGAGCTAATTCAATCAAGGAAACACTGCATGTTGGTAAAGGGCATATTGAAGAACGATCAGCCGAGTGGTTCTTGTGGGAGAACAACTCCATTTGGCTCACTAACTTCACACACCATCAGGCTTCCAAGCAGCTCTCAAGGAAACTCAGTTTTCACACTCTATGCTTAGTGCCCTTTGTATGCATTATCTAGGAATGAACCTGGTAGAGCATCCCACACAAACGAATGTTCCACATGCGTGTTTCACATGCCACCAACTCCACATTCACAGGCAACTTCAGCGCCACAGCCGTTTTCAGATAGCCCTCAATGCAAAGGCTCTAGACGCAAATATTGGTGTGAGAGCTAATTCAATCAAGGAAACACTGCATGTTGGTGAAGGGCATATTGAAGAAGGATCAGCCAAGTGGTTCCTGTGGGAGAACAACTCCATTTGGCTCACTAACTTCACACACCATCAGGCTTCCAAGCAGCTCTCAAGGAAACTCAGTTTTCACACTCTATGCTTAATGCCCTTTGTATGGCTAGGACTGAAATGAACCTGGTAGAGCATCCCACACAAACGAATGCTCCACATGCGGGTTTCACATGCCACCAACTCCACATTCACAGGCAACTTCAGCGCCACAGCCGTTTTCAGATAGCCCTCAATGCAAAGGCTCTAGACGCAAATATTGGTGTGAGAGCTAATTCAATCAAGGAAACACTGCATGTTGGTGAAGGGCATATTGAAGAAGGATCAGCCGAGTGGTTCTTGTGGGAGAACAACTCCATTTGGCTCACTAACTTCACACACCATCAGGCTTCCAAGCAGCTCTCAAGGAAACTCAGTTTTCACACTTTGTGCTTAGTGCCCTTTGAGTGCATTATCTAGGAATGAACCTGGTAGAGCATCCCACACAAACGAATGCTCCACATGCGGGTTTCACATGCCACCAACTCCACATTCACAGGCAACTTCAGCACCACAGCCGTTTTCAGATAGCCCTCAATGCAAAGGCTCTAGATGCAAATATTGGTGTGAGAGCTAATTCAATCAAGGAAACACTGCATGTTGGTGAAGGGCATATTGAAGAAGGATCAGCCGAGTGGTTCTTGTGGGAGAACAACTCCATTTGGCTCACTAACTTCACACACCATCAGGCTTCCAAGCAGCTCTCAAGGAAACTCAGTTTTCACACTCTATGCTTAATGCCCTTTGCATGGCTAGGAGTGAAATGAACCTGGTAGAGCATCCCACACAAACGAATGCTCCACATGCGGGTTTCACATGCCACCAACTCCACATTCACAGGCAACTTCAGCGCCACAGCCGTTTTCAGATAGCCCTCAATGCAAAGGCTCTAGACGCAAATATTGGTGTGAGAGCTAATTCAATCAAGGAAACACTGCATGTTGGTAAAGGGCATATTGAAGAAGGATCAGCCGAGTGGTTCTTGTGGGAGAACAACTCCATTTGGCTCACTAACTTCACACACCATCAGGCTTCCAAGCAGCTCTCAAGGAAACTCAGTTTTCACACTCTATGCTTAGTGCCCTTTGTATGCATTATCTAGGAATGAACCTGGTAGAGCATCCCACACAAACGAATGTTCCACATGCGTGTTTCACATGCCACCAACTCCACATTCACAGGCAACTTCAGCGCCACAGCCGTTTTCAGATAGCCCTCAATGCAAAGGCTCTAGACGCAAATATTGGTGTGAGAGCTAATTCAATCAAGGAAACACTGCATGTTGGTGAAGGGCATATTGAAGAAGGATCAGCCGAGTGGTTCCTGTGGGAGAACAACTCCATTTGGCTCACTAACTTCACACACCATCAGGCTTCCAAGCAGCTCTCAAGGAAACTCAGTTTTCACACTCTATGCTTAATGCCCTTTGTATGGCTAGGACTGAAATGAACCTGGTAGAGCATCCCACACAAACGAATGCTCCACATGCGGGTTTCACATGCCACCAACTCCACATTCACAGGCAACTTCAGCGCCACAGCCGTTTTCAGATAGCCCTCAATGCAAAGGCTCTAGACGCAAATATTGGTGTGAGAGCTAATTCAATCAAGGAAACACTGCATGTTGGTGAAGGGCATATTGAAGAAGGATCAGCCGAGTGGTTCTTGTGGGAGAACAACTCCATTTGGCTCACTAACTTCACACACCATCAGGCTTCCAAGCAGCTCTCAAGGAAACTCAGTTTTCACACTTTGTGCTTAGTGCCCTTTGAGTGCATTATCTAGGAATGAACCTGGTAGAGCATCCCACACAAACGAATGCTCCACATGCGGGTTTCACATGCCACCAACTCCACATTCACAGGCAACTTCAGCACCACAGCCGTTTTCAGATAGCCCTCAATGCAAAGGCTCTAGATGCAAATATTGGTGTGAGAGCTAATTCAATCAAGGAAACACTGCATGTTGGTGAAGGGCATATTGAAGAAGGATCAGCCGAGTGGTTCTTGTGGGAGAACAACTCCATTTGGCTCACTAACTTCACACACCATCAGGCTTCCAAGCAGCTCTCAAGGAAACTCAGTTTTCACACTCTATGCTTAATGCCCTTTGCATGGCTAGGAGTGAAATGAACCTGGTAGAGCATCCCACACAAACGAATGCTCCACATGCGGGTTTCACATGCCACCAACTCCACATTCACAGGCAACTTCAGCGCCACAGCCGTTTTCAGATAGCCCTCAATGCAAAGGCTCTAGACGCAAATATTGGTGTGAGAGCTAATTCAATCAAGGAAACACTGCATGTTGGTAAAGGGCATATTGAAGAAGGATCAGCCGAGTGGTTCTTGTGGGAGAACAACTCCATTTGGCTCACTAACTTCACACACCATCAGGCTTCCAAGCAGCTCTCAAGGAAACTCAGTTTTCACACTCTATGCTTAGTGCCCTTTGTATGCATTATCTAGGAATGAACCTGGTAGAGCATCCCACACAAACGAATGTTCCACATGCGTGTTTCACATGCCACCAACTCCACATTCACAGGCAACTTCAGCGCCACAGCCGTTTTCAGATAGCCCTCAATGCAAAGGCTCTAGACGCAAATATTGGTGTGAGAGCTAATTCAATCAAGGAAACACTGCATGTTGGTGAAGGGCATATTGAAGAAGGATCAGCCGAGTGGTTCCTGTGGGAGAACAACTCCATTTGGCTCACTAACTTCACACACCATCAGGCTTCCAAGCAGCTCTCAAGGAAACTCAGTTTTCACACTCTATGCTTAATGCCCTTTGTATGGCTAGGACTGAAATGAACCTGGTAGAGCATCCCACACAAACGAATGCTCCACATGCGGGTTTCACATGCCACCAACTCCACATTCACAGGCAACTTCAGCGCCACAGCCGTTTTCAGATAGCCCTCAATGCAAAGGCTCTAGACGCAAATATTGGTGTGAGAGCTAATTCAATGAAGGAAACACTGCATGTTGGTGAAGGGCATATTGAAGAAGGATCAGCCGAGTGGTTCTTGTGGGAGAACAACTCCATTTGGCTCACTAACTTCACACACCATCAGGCTTCCAAGCAGCTCTCAAGGAAACTCAGTTTTCACACTCTATGCTTAGTGCCCTTTGAGTGCATTATCTAGGAATGAACCTGGTAGAGCATCCCACACAAACGAATGTTCCACATGCGGGTTTCACATGCCACCAACTCCACATTCACAGGCAACTTCAGCGCCACAGCCGTTTTCAGATAGCCCTCAATGCAAAGGCTCTAGACGCAAATATTGGTGTGAGAGCTAATTCAATCAAGGAAACACTGCATGTTGGTGAAGGGCATATTGAAGAAGGATCAGCCGAGTGGTTCTTGTGGGAGAACAACTCCATTTGGCTCACTAACTTCACACACCATCAGGCTTCCAAGCAGCTCTCAAGGAAACTCAGTTTTCACACTTTGTGCTTAGTGCCCTTTGAGTGCATTATCTAGGAATGAACCTGGTAGAGCATCCCACACAAACGAATGCTCCACATGCGGGTTTCACATGCCACCAACTCCACGATTCACAGGCAACTTCAGCACCACAGCCGTTTTCAGATAGCTCTCAATGCAAAGGCTCTAGATGCAAATATTGGTGTGAGAGCTAATTCAATCAAGGAAACACTGCATGTTGGTGAAGGGCATATTGAAGAAGGATCAGCCGAGTGGTTCTTGTGGGAGAACAACTCCATTTGGCTCACTAACTTCACACACCATCAGGCTTCCAAGCAGCTCTCAAGGAAACTCAGTTTTCACACTCTATGCTTAATGCCCTTTGCATGCTAGGAGTGAAATGAACCTGGTAGAGCATCCCACACAAACGAATGCTCCACATGCGGGTTTCACATGCCACCAACTCCACATTCACAGGCAACTTCAGCGCCACAGCCGTTTTCAGATAGCCCTCAATGCAAAGGCTCTAGACGCAAATATTGGTGTGAGAGCTAATTCAATCAAGGAAACACTGCATGTTGGTAAAGGGCATATTGAAGAAGGATCAGCCGAGTGGTTCTTGTGGGAGAACAACTCCATTTGGCTCACTAACTTCACACACCATCAGGCTTCCAAGCAGCTCTCAAGGAAACTCAGTTTTCACACTCTATGCTTAGTGCCCTCTGTATGCATTATCTAGGAATGAACCTGGTAGAGCATCCCACACAAACGAATGTTCCACATGCGTGTTTCACATGCCACCAACTCCACATTCACAGGCAACTTCAGCGCCACAGCCGTTTTCAGATAGCCCTCAATGCAAAGGCTCTAGACGCAAATATTGGTGTGAGAGCTAATTCAATCAAGGAAACACTGCATGTTGGTGAAGGGCATATTGAAGAAGGATCAGCCGAGTGGTTCCTGTGGGAGAACAACTCCATTTGGCTCACTAACTTCACACACCATCAGGCTTCCAAGCAGCTCTCAAGGAAACTCAGTTTTCACACTCTATGCTTAGTGCCCTTTGTATGGCTAGGACTGAAATGAACCTGGTAGAGCATCCCACACAAACGAATGCTCCACATGCGGGTTTCACATGCCACCAACTCCACATTCACAGGCAACTTCAGCGCCACAGCCGTTTTCAGATAGCCCTCAATGCAAAGGCTCTAGACGCAAATATTGGTGTGAGAGCTAATTCAATCAAGGAAACACTGCATGTTGGTAAAGGGCATATTGAAGAAGGATCAGCCGAGTGGTTCTTGTGGGAGAACAACTCCATTTGGCTCACTAACTTCACACACCATCAGGCTTCCAAGCAGCTCTCAAGGAAACTCAGTTTTCACACTTTGTGCTTAGTGCCCTTTGAGTGCATTATCTAGGAATGAACCTGGTAGAGCATCCCACACAAACGAATGCTCCACATGCGGGTTTCACATGCCACCAACTCCACATTCACAGGCAACTTCAGCACCACAGCCGTTTTCAGATAGCCCTCAATGCAAAGGCTCTAGACGCAAATATTGGTGTGAGAGCTAATTCAATCAAGGAAACACTGCATGTTGGTGAAGGGCATATTGAAGAAGGATCAGCCGAGTGGTTCTTGTGGGAGAACAACTCCATTTGGCTCACTAACTTCACACACCATCAGGCTTCCAAGCAGCTCTCAAGGAAACTCAGTTTTCACACTCTATGCTTAATGCCCTTTGCATGGCTAGGAGTGAAATGAACCTGGTAGAGCATCCCACACAAACGAATGCTCCACATGCGGGTTTCACATGCCACCAACTCCACATTCACAGGCAACTTCAGCGCCACAGCCGTTTTCAGATAGCCCTCAATGCAAAGGCTCTAGACGCAAATATTGGTGTGAGAGCTAATTCAATCAAGGAAACACTGCATGTTGGTAAAGGGCATATTGAAGAAGGATCAGCCGAGTGGTTCTTGTGGGAGAACAACTCCATTTGGCTCACTAACTTCACACACCATCAGGCTTCCAAGCAGCTCTCAAGGAAACTCAGTTTTCACACTCTATGCTTAGTGCCCTTTGTATGCATTATCTAGGAATGAACCTGGTAGAGCATCCCACACAAACGAATGTTCCACATGCGTGTTTCACATGCCACCAACTCCACATTCACAGGCAACTTCAGCGCCACAGCCGTTTTCAGATAGCCCTCAATGCAAAGGCTCTAGACGCAAATATTGGTGTGAGAGCTAATTCAATCAAGGAAACACTGCATGTTGGTGAAGGGCATATTGAAGAAGGATCAGCCGAGTGGTTCCTGTGGGAGAACAACTCCATTTGGCTCACTAACTTCACACACCATCAGGCTTCCAAGCAGCTCTCAAGGAAACTCAGTTTTCACACTCTATGCTTAATGCCCTTTGTATGGCTAGGACTGAAATGAACCTGGTAGAGCATCCCACACAAACGAATGCTCCACATGCGGGTTTCACATGCCACCAACTCCACATTCACAGGCAACTTCAGCGCCACAGCCGTTTTCAGATAGCCCTCAATGCAAAGGCTCTAGACGCAAATATTGGTGTGAGAGCTAATTCAATGAAGGAAACACTGCATGTTGGTGAAGGGCATATTGAAGAAGGATCAGCCGAGTGGTTCTTGTGGGAGAACAACTCCATTTGGCTCACTAACTTCACACACCATCAGGCTTCCAAGCAGCTCTCAAGGAAACTCAGTTTTCACACTCTATGCTTAGTGCCCTTTGAGTGCATTATCTAGGAATGAACCTGGTAGAGCATCCCACACAAACGAATGTTCCACATGCGGGTTTCACATGCCACCAACTCCACATTCACAGGCAACTTCAGCGCCACAGCCGTTTTCAGATAGCCCTCAATGCAAAGGCTCTAGACGCAAATATTGGTGTGAGAGCTAATTCAATCAAGGAAACACTGCATGTTGGTGAAGGGCATATTGAAGAAGGATCAGCCGAGTGGTTCTTGTGGGAGAACAACTCCATTTGGCTCACTAACTTCACACACCATCAGGCTTCCAAGCAGCTCTCAAGGAAACTCAGTTTTCACACTTTGTGCTTAGTGCCCTTTGAGTGCATTATCTAGGAATGAACCTGGTAGAGCATCCCACACAAACGAATGCTCCACATGCGGGTTTCACATGCCACCAACTCCACATTCACAGGCAACTTCAGCACCACAGCCGTTTTCAGATAGCCCTCAATGCAAAGGCTCTAGATGCAAATATTGGTGTGAGAGCTAATTCAATCAAGGAAACACTGCATGTTGGTGAAGGGCATATTGAAGAAGGATCAGCCGAGTGGTTCTTGTGGGAGAACAACTCCATTTGGCTCACTAACTTCACACACCATCAGGCTTCCAAGCAGCTCTCAAGGAAACTCAGTTTTCACACTCTATGCTTAATGCCCTTTGCATGGCTAGGAGTGAAATGAACCTGGTAGAGCATCCCACACAAACGAATGCTCCACATGCGGGTTTCACATGCCACCAACTCCACATTCACAGGCAACTTCAGCGCCACAGCCGTTTTCAGATAGCCCTCAATGCAAAGGCTCTAGACGCAAATATTGGTGTGAGAGCTAATTCAATCAAGGAAACACTGCATGTTGGTAAAGGGCATATTGAAGAAGGATCAGCCGAGTGGTTCTTGTGGGAGAACAACTCCATTTGGCTCACTAACTTCACACACCATCAGGCTTCCAAGCAGCTCTCAAGGAAACTCAGTTTTCACACTCTATGCTTAGTGCCCTCTGTATGCATTATCTAGGAATGAACCTGGTAGAGCATCCCACACAAACGAATGTTCCACATGCGTGTTTCACATGCCACCAACTCCACATTCACAGGCAACTTCAGCGCCACAGCCGTTTTCAGATAGCCCTCAATGCAAAGGCTCTAGACGCAAATATTGGTGTGAGAGCTAATTCAATCAAGGAAACACTGCATGTTGGTGAAGGGCATATTGAAGAAGGATCAGCCGAGTGGTTCCTGTGGGAGAACAACTCCATTTGGCTCACTAACTTCACACACCATCAGGCTTCCAAGCAGCTCTCAAGGAAACTCAGTTTTCACACTCTATGCTTAGTGCCCTTTGTATGGCTAGGACTGAAATGAACCTGGTAGAGCATCCCACACAAACGAATGCTCCACATGCGGGTTTCACATGCCACCAACTCCACATTCACAGGCAACTTCAGCGCCACAGCCGTTTTCAGATAGCCCTCAATGCAAAGGCTCTAGACGCAAATATTGGTGTGAGAGCTAATTCAATCAAGGAAACACTGCATGTTGGTAAAGGGCATATTGAAGAAGGATCAGCCGAGTGGTTCTTGTGGGAGAACAACTCCATTTGGCTCACTAACTTCACACACCATCAGGCTTCCAAGCAGCTCTCAAGGAAACTCAGTTTTCACACTTTGTGCTTAGTGCCCTTTGAGTGCATTATCTAGGAATGAACCTGGTAGAGCATCCCACACAAACGAATGCTCCACATGCGGGTTTCACATGCCACCAACTCCACATTCACAGGCAACTTCAGCACCACAGCCGTTTTCAGATAGCCCTCAATGCAAAGGCTCTAGATGCAAATATTGGTGTGAGAGCTAATTCAATCAAGGAAACACTGCATGTTGGTGAAGGGCATATTGAAGAAGGATCAGCCGAGTGGTTCTTGTGGGAGAACAACTCCATTTGGCTCACTAACTTCACACACCATCAGGCTTCCAAGCAGCTCTCAAGGAAACTCAGTTTTCACACTCTATGCTTAATGCCCTTTGCATGGCTAGGAGTGAAATGAACCTGGTAGAGCATCCCACACAAACGAATGCTCCACATGCGGGTTTCACATGCCACCAACTCCACATTCACAGGCAACTTCAGCGCCACAGCCGTTTTCAGATAGCCCTCAATGCAAAGGCTCTAGACGCAAATATTGGTGTGAGAGCTAATTCAATCAAGGAAACACTGCATGTTGGTAAAGGGCATATTGAAGAAGGATCAGCCGAGTGGTTCTTGTGGGAGAACAACTCCATTTGGCTCACTAACTTCACACACCATCAGGCTTCCAAGCAGCTCTCAAGGAAACTCAGTTTTCACACTCTATGCTTAGTGCCCTTTGTATGCATTATCTAGGAATGAACCTGGTAGAGCATCCCACACAAACGAATGTTCCACATGCGTGTTTCACATGCCACCAACTCCACATTCACAGGCAACTTCAGCGCCACAGCCGTTTTCAGATAGCCCTCAATGCAAAGGCTCTAGACGCAAATATTGGTGTGAGAGCTAATTCAATCAAGGAAACACTGCATGTTGGTGAAGGGCATATTGAAGAAGGATCAGCCGAGTGGTTCCTGTGGGAGAACAACTCCATTTGGCTCACTAACTTCACACACCATCAGGCTTCCAAGCAGCTCTCAAGGAAACTCAGTTTTCACACTCTATGCTTAATGCCCTTTGTATGGCTAGGACTGAAATGAACCTGGTAGAGCATCCCACACAAACGAATGCTCCACATGCGGGTTTCACATGCCACCAACTCCACATTCACAGGCAACTTCAGCGCCACAGCCGTTTTCAGATAGCCCTCAATGCAAAGGCTCTAGACGCAAATATTGGTGTGAGAGCTAATTCAATGAAGGAAACACTGCATGTTGGTGAAGGGCATATTGAAGAAGGATCAGCCGAGTGGTTCTTGTGGGAGAACAACTCCATTTGGCTCACTAACTTCACACACCATCAGGCTTCCAAGCAGCTCTCAAGGAAACTCAGTTTTCACACTCTATGCTTAGTGCCCTTTGAGTGCATTATCTAGGAATGAACCTGGTAGAGCATCCCACACAAACGAATGTTCCACATGCGGGTTTCACATGCCACCAACTCCACATTCACAGGCAACTTCAGCGCCACAGCCGTTTTCAGATAGCCCTCAATGCAAAGGCTCTAGACGCAAATATTGGTGTGAGAGCTAATTCAATCAAGGAAACACTGCATGTTGGTGAAGGGCATATTGAAGAAGGATCAGCCGAGTGGTTCTTGTGGGAGAACAACTCGATTTGGCTCACTAACTTCACACACCATCAGGCTTCCAAGCAGCTCTCAAGGAAACTCAGTTTTCACACTTTGTGCTTAGTGCCCTTTGAGTGCATTATCTAGGAATGAACCTGGTAGAGCATCCCACACAAACGAATGCTCCACATGCGGGTTTCACATGCCACCAACTCCACATTCACAGGCAACTTCAGCGCCACAGCCGTTTTCAGATAGCCCTCAATGCAAAGGCTCTAGACGCAAATATTGGTGTGAGAGCTAATTCAATCAAGGAAACACTGCATGTTGGTAAAGGGCATATTGAAGAAGGATCAGCCGAGTGGTTCTTGTGGGAGAACAACTCCATTTGGCTCACTAACTTCACACACCATCAGGCTTCCAAGCAGCTCTCAAGGAAACTCAGTTTTCACACTCTATGCTTAGTGCCCTTTGTATGCATTATCTAGGAATGAACCTGGTAGAGCATCCCACACAAACGAATGTTCCACATGCGTGTTTCACATGCCACCAACTCCACATTCACAGGCAACTTCAGCGCCACAGCCGTTTTCAGATAGCCCTCAATGCAAAGGCTCTAGACGCAAATATTGGTGTGAGAGCTAATTCAATCAAGGAAACACTGCATGTTGGTGAAGGGCATATTGAAGAAGGATCAGCCGAGTGGTTCCTGTGGGAGAACAACTCCATTTGGCTCACTAACTTCACACACCATCAGGCTTCCAAGCAGCTCTCAAGGAAACTCAGTTTTCACACTCTATGCTTAATGCCCTTTGTATGGCTAGGACTGAAATGAACCTGGTAGAGCATCCCACACAAACGAATGCTCCACATGCGGGTTTCACATGCCACCAACTCCACATTCACAGGCAACTTCAGCGCCACAGCCGTTTTCAGATAGCCCTCAATGCAAAGGCTCTAGACGCAAATATTGGTGTGAGAGCTAATTCAATGAAGGAAACACTGCATGTTGGTGAAGGGCATATTGAAGAAGGATCAGCCGAGTGGTTCTTGTGGGAGAACAACTCCATTTGGCTCACTAACTTCACACACCATCAGGCTTCCAAGCAGCTCTCAAGGAAACTCAGTTTTCACACTCTATGCTTAGTGCCCTTTGAGTGCATTATCTAGGAATAAACCTGGTAGAGCATCCCACACAAACGAATGCTCCACATGCGGGTTTCACATGCCACCAACTCCACATTCACAGGCAACTTCAGCGCCACAGCCATTTTCAGATAGCCCTCAATGCAAAGGCTCTAGACGCAAATATTGGTGTGAGAGCTAATTCAATCAAGGAAACACTGCATGTTGGTGAAGGGCATATTGAAGAAGGATCAGCCGAGTGGTTCTTGTGGGAGAACAACTCCATTTGGCTCACTAACTTCACACACCATCAGGCTTCCAAGCAGCTCTCAAGGAAACTCAGTTTTCACACTCTATGCTTAGTGCCCTTTGAGTGCATTATCTAGGAATGAAACTGGTAGAGCATCCCACACAAACGAATGCTCCACATGCGGGTTTCACATGCCACCAACTCCACATTCACAGGCAACTTCAGCGCCACAGCCGTTTTCAGATAGCCCTCAATGCAAAGGCTCTAGACGCAAATATTGGTGTGAGAGCTAATTCAATCAAGGAAACACTGCATGTTGGTGAAGGGCATATTGAAGAAGGATCAGCCGAGTGGTTCTTGTGGGAGAACAACTCCATTTGGCTCACTAACTTCACACACCATCAGGCTTCCAAGCAGCTCTCAAGGAAACTCAGTTTTCACACTCTATGCTTAGTGCCCTTTGTATGCATTATGTAGGAATGAACCTGGTAGAGCATCCCACACAAACGAATGTTCCACATGCGGGTTTCACATGCCACCAACTCCACATTCACAGGCAACTTCAGCGCCACAGCCGTTTTCAGATAGCCCTCAATGCAAAGGCTCTAGACGCAAATATTGGTGTGAGAGCTAATTCAATCAAGGAAACATTGCATGTTGGTGAAGGGCATATTGAAGAAGGATCAGCCGAGTGGTTCTTGTGGGAGAACAACTCCATTTGGCTCACTAACTTCACACACCATCAGGCTTCAAAGCAGCTCTCAAGGAAACTCAGTTTTCACACTCTATGCTTAGTGTCCTTTGAGTGCATTATCTAGGAATGAACCTGGTAGAGCATCCCACACAAACGAATGCTCCACATGCGGGTTTCACATGCCACCAACTCCACATTCACAGGCAACTTCAGCGCCACAGCCGTTTTCAGATAGCCCTCAATGCAAAGGCTCTAGACGCAAATATTGGTGTGAGAGCTAATTCAATCAAGGAAACACTGCATGTTGGTGAAGGGCATATTGAAGAAGGATCAGCCGAGTGGTTCTTGTGGCAGAACAACTCCATTTGGCTCACTAACTTCACACACCATCAGGCTTCCAAGCAGCTCTCAAGGAAACTCAGTTTTCACACTCTATGCTTAGTGCCCTTTGTATGGCTAGGACTGAAATGAACCTGGTAGAGCATCCCACACAAACGAATGCTCCACATGCGGGTTTCACATGCCACCAACTCCACATTCACAGGCAACTTCAGCGCCACAGCCGTTTTCAGATAGCCCTCAATGCAAAGGCTCTAGACGCAAATATTGGTGTGAGAGCTAATTCAATCAAGGAAACACTGCATGTTGGTGAAGGGCATATTGAAGAAGGATCAGCCGAGTGGTTCTTGTGGGAGAACAACTCCATTTGGCTCACTAACTTCACACACCATCAGGCTTCCAAGCAGCTCTCAAGGAAACTCAGTTTTCACACTCTATGCTTAGTGCCCTTTGTATGGCTAGGACTGAAATGAACCTGGTAGAGCATCCCACACAAACGAATGCTCCACATGCGGGTTTCACATGCCACCAACTCCACATTCACAGGCAACTTCAGCGCCACAGCCGTTTTCAGATAGCCCTCAATGCAAAGGCTCTAGACGCAAATATTGGTGTGAGAGCTAATTCAATCAAGGAAACACTGCATGTTGGTGAAGGGCATATTGAAGAAGGATCAGCCGAGTGGTTCTTGTGGGAGAACAACTCCATTTGGCTCACTAACTTCACACACCATCAGGCTTCCAAGCAGCTCTCAAGGAAACTCAGTTTTCACACTCTATGCTTAGTGCCCTTTGTATGCATTATCTAGGAATGAACCTGGTAGAGCATCCCACACAAACGAATGTTCCACATGCGGGTTTCACATGCCACCAACTCCACATTCAGAGGCAACTTCAGCGCCACAGCCGTTTTCAGATAGCCCTCAATGCAAAGGCTCTAGACGCAAATATTGGTGTGAGAGCTAATTCAATCAAGGAAACACTGCATGTTGGTGAAGGGCATATTGAAGAAGGATCAGCCGAGTGGTTCTTGTGGGAGAACAACTCCATTTGGCTCACTAACTTCACACACCATCAGGCTTCCAAGCAGCTCTCAAGGAAACTCAGTTTTCACACTCTATGCTTAATGCCCTTTGTATGGCTAGGACTGAAATGAACCTGGTAGAGCATCCCACACAAACGAATGCTCCACATGCGGGTTTCACATGCCACCAACTCCACATTCACAGGCAACTTCAGCACCACAGCCGTTTTCAGATAGCCCACAATGCAAAGGCTCTAGACGCAAATATTGGTGTGAGAGCTAATTCAATCAAGGAAACACTGCATGTTGGTGAAGGGCATATTGAAGAAGGATCAGCCGAGTGGTTCTTGTGGGAGAACAACTCCATTTGGCTCACTAACTTCACACACCATCAGGCTTCCAAGCAGCTCTCAAGGAAACTCAGTTTTCACACTCTGTGCTTAGTGCCCTTTGAGTGCATTATCTAGGAATGAACCTGGTAGAGCATCCCACACAAACGAATGCTCCACATGCGGGTTTCACATGCCACCAACTCCACATTCACAGGCAACTTCAGCACCACAGCCGTTTTCAGATAGCCCTCAAAGCAAAGGCTCTAGATGCAAATATTGGTGTGAGAGCTAATTCAATCAAGGAAACACTGCATGTTGGTGAAGGGCATATTGAAGAAGGATCAGCCGAGTGGTTCTTGTGGGAGAACAACTCCATTTGGCTCACTAACTTCACACACCATCAGGCTTCCAAGCAGCTCTCAAGGAAACTCAGTTTTCACACTCTATGCTTAATGCCCTTTGCATGGCTAGGAGTGAAATGAACCTGGTAGAGCATCCCACACAAACAAATGCTCCACATGCGGGTTTCACATGCCACCAACTCCACATTCACAGGCAACTTCAGCGCCACAGCCGTTTTCAGATAGCCCTCAATGCAAAGGCTCTAGACGCAAATATTGGTGTGAGAGCTAATTCAATCAAGGAAACACTGCATGTTGGTAAAGGGCATATTGAAGAAGGATCAGCCGAGTGGTTCTTGTGGGAGAACAACTCCATTTGGCTCACTAACTTCACACACCATCAGGCTTCCAAGCAGCTCTCAAGGAAACTCAGTTTTCACACTCTATGCTTAGTGCCCTTTGTATGCATTATCTAGGAATGAACCTGGTAGAGCATCCCACACAAACGAATGTTCCACATGCGGGTTTCACATGCCACCAACTCCACATTCACAGGCAACTTCAGCGCCACAGCCGTTTTCAGATAGCCCTCAATGCAAAGGCTCTAGACGCAAATATTGGTGTGAGAGCTAATTCAATCAAGGAAACACTGCATGTTGGTGAAGGGCATATTGAAGAAGGATCAGCCGAGTGGTTCCTGTGGGAGAACAACTCCATTTGGCTCACTAACTTCACACACCATCAGGCTTCCAAGCAGCTCTCAAGGAAACTCAGTTTTCACACTCTATGCTTAATGCCCTTTGTATGGCTAGGACTGAAATGAACCTGGTAGAGCATCCCACACAAACGAATGCTCCACATGCGGGTTTCACATGCCACCAACTCCACATTCACAGGCAACTTCAGCGCCACAGCCGTTTTCAGATAGCCCTCAATGCAAAGGCTCTAGACGCAAATATTGGTGTGAGAGCTAATTCAATCAAGGAAACACTGCATGTTGGTGAAGGGCATATTGAAGAAGGATCAGCCGAGTGGTTTTTGTGGGAGAACAACTCCATTTGGCTCACTAACTTCACACACCATCAGGCTTCCAAGCAGCTCTCAAGGAAACTCAGTTTTCACACTCTATGCTTAGTGCCCTTTGTATGGCTAGGACTGAAATGAACCTGGTAGAGCATCCCACACAAACGAATGCTCCACATGCGGGTTTCACATGCCACCAACTCCACATTCACAGGCAACTTCAGCGCCACAGCCGTTTTCAGATAGCCCTCAATGCAAAGGCTCTAGACGCAAATATTGGTGTGAGAGCTAATTCAATCAAGGAAACACTGCATGTTGGTGAAGGGCATATTGAAGAAGGATCAGCCGAGTGGTTCTTGTGGGAGAACAACTCCATTTGGCTCACTAACTTCACACACCATCAGGCTTCCAAGCAGCTCTCAAGGAAACTCAGTTTTCACACTCTATGCTTAGTGCCCTTTGTATGGCTAGGACTGAAATGAACCTGGTAGAGCATCCCACACAAACGAATGCTCCACATGCGGGTTTCACATGCCACCAACTCCACACTCACAGGCAACTTCAGCGCCACAGCCGTTTTCAGATAGCCCTCAATGCAAAGGCTCTAGACGCAAATATTGGTGTGAGAGCTAATTCAATCAAGGAAACACTGCATGTTGGTGAAGGGCATATTGAAGAAGGATCAGCCGAGTGGTTCTTGTGGGAGAACAACTCCATTTGGCTCACTAACTTCACACACCATCAGGCTTCCAAGCAGCTCTCAAGGAAACGCAGTTTTCACACTCTATGCTTAGTGCCCTTTGAGTGCATTATCTAGGAATGAACCTGGTAGAGCATCCCACACAAACGAATGCTCCACATGCGGGTTTCACATGCCACCAACTCCACATTCACAGGCAACTTCAGCGCCACAGCCGTTTTCAGATAGCCCTCAATGCAAAGGCTCTAGACGCAAATATTGGTGTGAGAGCTAATTCAATCAAGGAAACACTGCATGTTGGTGAAGGGCATATTGAAGAAGGATCAGCCGAGTGGTTCTTGTGGCAGAACAACTCCATTTGGCTCACTAACTTCACACACCATCAGGCTTCCAAGCAGCTCTCAAGGAAACTCAGTTTTCACACTCTATGCTTAGTGCCCTTTGTATGGCTAGGACTGAAATGAACCTGGTAGAGCATCCCACACAAACGAATGCTCCACATGCGGGTTTCACATGCCACCAACTCCACATTCACAGGCAACTTCAGCGCCACAGCCGTTTTCAGATAGCCCTCAATGCAAAGGCTCTAGACGCAAATATTGGTGTGAGAGCTAATTCAATCAAGGAAACACTGCATGTTGGTGAAGGGCATATTGAAGAAGGATCAGCCGAGTGGTTCTTGTGGGAGAACAACTCCATTTGGCTCACTAACTTCACACACCATCAGGCTTCCAAGCAGCTCTCAAGGAAACTCAGTTTTCACACTCTATGCTTAGTGCCCTCTGAGTGCATTATCTAGGAATGAACCTGGTAGAGCATCCCACACAAACGAATGCTCCACATGCGGGTTTCACATGCCACCAACTCCACATTCACAGGAAACTTCAGCGCCACAGCCGTTTTCAGATAGCCCTCAATGCAAAGGCTCTAGACGCAAATATTGGTGTGAGAGCTAATTCAATCAAGGAAACACTGCATGTTGGTGAAGGGCATATTGAAGAAGGATCAGCCGAGTGGTTCTTGTGGGAGAACAACTCCATTTGGCTCACTAACTTCACACACCATCAGGCTTCCAAGCAGCTCTCAAGGAAACTCAGTTTTCACACTCTATGCTTAGTGCCCTTTGTATGGCTAGGACTGAAATGAACCTGGTAGAGCATCCCACACAAACGAATGCTCCACATGCGGGTTTCACATGCCACCAACTCCACATTCACAGGCAACTTTAGCGCCACAGCCGTTTTCAGATAGCCCTCAATGCAAAGGCTCTAGACGCAAATATTGGTGTGAGAGCTAATTCAATCAAGGAAACACTGCATGTTGGTGAAGGGCATATTGAAGAAGGATCAGCCGAGTGGTTCTTGTGGGAGAACAACTCCATTTGGTTCACTAACTTCACACACCATCAGGCTTCCAAGCAGCTCTCAAGGAAACTCAGTTTTCACACTCTATGCTTAGTGCTCTTTGAGTGCATTATCTGGGAATGAACCTGGTAGAGCATCCCACACAAACGAATGTTCCACATGCGGGTTTCACATGCCACCAACTCCACATTCACAGGCAACTTCAGCGCCACAGCCGTTTTCAGATAGCCCTCAATGCAAAGGCTCTAGACGCAAATATTGGTGTGAGAGCTAATTCAATCAAGGAAACACTGCATGTTGGTGAAGGGCATATTGAAGAAGGATCAGCCGAGTGGTTCTTGTGGGAGAACAACTCCATTTGGCTCACTAACTTCACACACCATCAGGCTTCCAAGCAGCTCTCAAGGAAACTCAGTTTTCACACTCTATGCTTAGTGCCCTTTGTATGGCTAGGACTGAAATGAACCTGGTAGAGCATCCCACACAAACGAATGCTCCACATGCGGGTTTCACATGCCACCAACTCCACATTCACAGGCAACTTCAGCGCCACAGCCGTTTTCAGATAGCCCTCAATGCAAAGGCTCTAGACGCAAATATTGGTGTGAGAGCTAATTCAATCAAGGAAACACTGCATGTTGGTGAAGGGCATATTGAAGAAGGATCAGCCGAGTGGTTCTTGTGGGAGAACAACTCCATTTGGCTCACTAACTTCACACACCATCAGGCTTCCAAGCAGCTCTGAAGGAAACTCAGTTTTCACACTCTATGCTTAGTGCCCTTTGAGTGCATTATCTAGGAATGAACCTGTTAGAGCATCCCACACAAACGAATGCTCCACATGCGGGTTTCACATGCCACCAACTCCACATTCACAGGCAACTTCAGCGCCACAGCCGTTTTCAGATAGCCCTCAATGCAAAGGCTCTAGACGCAAATATTGGTGTGAGAGCTAATTCAATCAAGGAAACACTGCATGTTGGTGAAGGGCATATTGAAGAAGGATCAGCCGAGTGGTTCTTGTGGCAGAACAACTCCATTTGGCTCACTAACTTCACACACCATCAGGCTTCCAAGCAGCTCTCAAGGAAACTCAGGTTTCACACTCTATGCTTAGTGCCCTTTGAGTGCATTATCTAGGAATGAACCTGGTAGAGCATCCCACACAAACGAATGCTCCACATGCGGGTTTCACATGCCACCAACTCCACATTCACAGGCAACTTCAGCGCCACAGCCGTTTTCAGATAGCCCTCAATGCAAAGGCTCTAGACGCAAATATTGGTGTGAGAGCTAATTCAATCAAGGAAACACTGCATGTTGGTGAAGGGCATATTGAAGAAGGATCAGCCGAGTGGTTCTTGTGGGAGAACAACTCCATTTGGCTCACTAACTTCACACACCATCAGGCTTCCAAGCAGCTCTGAAGGAAACTCAGTTTTCACACTCTATGCTTAGTGCCCTTTGAGTGCATTATCTAGGAATGAACCTGGTAGAGCATCCCACACAAACGAATGCTCCACATGCGGGTTTCACATGCCACCAACTCCACATTCACAGGCAACTTCAGCGCCACAGCCGTTTTCAGATAGCCCTCAATGCAAAGGCTCTAGACGCAAATATTGGTGTGAGAGCTAATTCAATCAAGGAAACACTGCATGTTGGTGAAGGGCATATTGAAGAAGGATCAGCCGAGTGGTTCTTGTGGCAGAACAACTCCATTTGGCTCACTAACTTCACACACCATCAGGCTTCCAAGCAGCTCTCAAGGAAACTCAGTTTTCACACTCTATGCTTAATGCCCTTTGAGTGCATTATCTAGGAATGAACCTGGTAGAGCATCCCACACAAACGAATGCTCCACATGCGGGTTTCACATGCCACCAACTCCACATTCACAGGCAACTTCAGCGCCACAGCCGTTTTCAGATAGCCCTCAATGCAAAGGCTCTAGACGCAAATATTGGTGTGAGAGCTAATTCAATCAAGGAAACACTGCATGTTGGTGAAGGGCATATTGAAGAAGGATCAGCCGAGTGGTTCTTGTGGGAGAACAACTCCATTTGGCTCACTAACTTCACACACCATCAGGCTTCCAAGCAGCTCTCAAGGAAACTCAGGTTTCACACTCTATGCTTAGTGCCCTTTGAGTGCATTATCTAGGAATGAACCTGGTAGAGCATCCCACACAAACGAATGCTCCACATGCGGGTTTCACATGCCACCAACTCCACATTCACAGGCAACTTCAGCGCCACAGCCGTTTTCAGATAGCCCTCAATGCAAAGGCTCTAGACGCAAATATTGGTGTGAGAGCTAATTCAATCAAGGAAACACTGCATGTTGGTGAAGGGCATATTGAAGAAGGATCAGCCGAGTGGTTCTTGTGGGAGAACAACTCCATTTGGCTCACTAACTTCACACACCATCAGGCTTCCAAGCAGCTCTCAAGGAAACTCAGTTTTCACACTCTATGCTTAGTGCCCTTTGTATGGCTAGGACTGAAATGAACCTGGTAGAGCATCCCACACAAACGAATGCTCCACATGCGGGTTTCACATGCCACCAACTCCACATTCACAGGCAACTTCAGCGCCACAGCCGTTTTCAGATAGCCCTCAATGCAAAGGCTCTAGACGCAAATATTGGTGTGAGAGCTAATTCAATCAAGGAAACACTGCATGTTGGTGAAGGGCATATTGAAGAAGGATCAGCCGAGTGGTTCTTGTGGGAGAACAACTCCATTTGGCTCACTAACTTCACACACCATCAGGCTTCCAAGCAGCTCTCAAGGAAACTCAGTTTTCACACTCTATGCTTAGTGCCCTTTGAGTGCATTATCTAGGAATGAACCTGGTAGAGCATCCCACACAAACGAATGCTCCACATGCGGGTTTCACATGCCACCAACTCCACATTCACAGGAAACTTCAGCGCCACAGCCGTTTTCAGATAGCCCTCAATGCAAAGGCTCTAGACGCAAATAGTGGTGTGAGAGCTAATTCAATCAAGGAAACACTGCATGTTGGTGAAGGGCATATTGAAGAAGGATCAGCCGAGTGGTTCTTGTGGGAGAACAACTCCATTTGGCTCACTAACTTCACACACCATCAGGCTTCCAAGCAGCTCTCAAGGAAACTCAGTTTTCACACTCTATGCTTAGTGCCCTTTGTATGGCTAGGACTGAAATGAACCTGGTAGAGCATCCCACACAAACGAATGCTCCACATGCGGGTTTCACATGCCACCAACTCCACATTCACAGGCAACTTCAGCGCCACAGCCGTTTTCAGATAGCCCTCAATGCAAAGGCTCTAGACGCAAATATTGGTGTGAGAGCTAATTCAATCAAGGAAACACTGCATGTTGGTGAAGGGCATATTGAAGAAGGATCAGCCGAGTGGTTCTTGTGGGAGAACAACTCCATTTGGCTCACTAACTTCACACACCATCAGGCTTCCAAGCAGCTCTCAAGGAAACTCAGTTTTCACACTCTATGCTTAGTGCCCTTTGAATGCATTATCTAGGAATGAACCTGGTAGAGCATCCCACACAAACGAATGCTCCACATGCGGGTTTCACATGCCACCAACTCCACATTCACAGGCAACTTCAGCGCCACAGCCGTTTTCAGATAGCCCTCAATGCAAAGGCTCTAGACGCAAATATTGGTGTGAGAGCTAATTCAATCAAGGAAACACTGCATGTTGGTGAAGGGCATATTGAAGAAGGATCAGCCGAGTGGTTCTTGTGGGAGAACAACTCCATTTGGCTCACTAACTTCACACACCATCAGGCTTCCAAGCAGCTCTCAAGGAAACTCAGTTTTCACACTCTATGCTTAGTGCCCTTTGAGTGCATTATCTAGGAATGAACCTGGTAGAGCATCCCACACAAACGAATGCTCCACATGCGGGTTTCACATGCCACCAACTCCACATTCACAGGCAACTTCAGCGCCACAGCCGTTTTCAGATAGCCCTCAATGCAAAGGCTCTAGACGCAAATATTGGTGTGAGAGCTAATTCAATCAAGGAAACACTGCATGTTGGTGAAGGGCATATTGAAGAAGGATCAGCCGAGTGGTTCTTGTGGGAGAACAACTCCATTTGGCTCACTAACTTCACACACCATCAGGCTTCCAAGCAGCTCTCAAGGAAACTCAGGTTTCACACTCTATGCTTAGTGCCCTTTGAGTGCATTATCTAGGAATGAACCTGGTAGAGCATCCCACACAAACGAATGCTCCACATGCGGGTTTCACATGCCACCAACTCCACATTCACAGGCAACTTCAGCGCCACAGCCGTTTTCAGATAGCCCTCAATGCAAAGGCTCTAGACGCAAATATTGGTGTGAGAGCTAATTCAATCAAGGAAACACTGCATGTTGGTGAAGGGCATATTGAAGAAGGATCAGCCGAGTGGTTCTTGTGGGAGAACAACTCCATTTGGCTCACTAACTTCACACACCATCAGGCTTCCAAGCAGCTCTCAAGGAAACTCAGGTTTCACACTCTATGCTTAGTGCCCTTTGAGTGCATTATCTAGGAATGAACCTGGTAGAGCATCCCACACAAACGAATGCTCCACATGCGGGTTTCACATGCCACCAACTCCACATTCACAGGCAACTTCAGCGCCACAGCCGTTTTCAGATAGCCCTCAATGCAAAGGCTCTAGACGCAAATATTGGTGTGAGAGCTAATTCAATCAAGGAAACACTGCATGTTGGTGAAGGGCATATTGAAGAAGGATCAGCCGAGTGGTTCTTGTGGGAGAACAACTCCATTTGGCTCACTAACTTCACACACCATCAGGCTTCCAAGCAGCTCTCAAGGAAACTCAGTTTTCACACTCTATGCTTAGTGCCCTTTGTATGGCTAGGACTGAAATGAACCTGGTAGAGCATCCCACACAAACGAATGCTCCACATGCGGGTTTCACATGCCACCAACTCCACATTCACAGGCAACTTCAGCGCCACAGCCGTTTTCAGATAGCCCTCAATGCAAAGGCTCTAGACGCAAATATTGGTGTGAGAGCTAATTCAATCAAGGAAACACTGCATGTTGGTGAAGGGCATATTGAAGAAGGATCAGCCGAGTGGTTCTTGTGGGAGAACAACTCCATTTGGCTCACTAACTTCACACACCATCAGGCTTCCAAGCAGCTCTCAAGGAAACTCAGTTTTCACACTCTATGCTTAGTGCCCTTTGAGTGCATTATCTAGGAATGAACCTGGTAGAGCATCCCACACAAACGAATGCTCCACATGCGGGTTTCACATGCCACCAACTCCACATTCACAGGCAACTTCAGCGCCACAGCCGTTTTCAGATAGCCCTCAATGCAAAGGCTCTAGACGCAAATATTGGTGTGAGAGCTAATTCAATCAAGGAAACACTGCATGTTGGTGAAGGGCATATTGAAGAAGGATCAGCCGAGTGGTTCTTGTGGGAGAACAACTCCATTTGGCTCACTAACTTCACACACCATCAGGCTTCCAAGCAGCTCTCAAGGAAACTCAGTTTTCACACTCTATGCTTAGTGCCCTTTGAGTGCATTATCTAGGAATGAACCTGGTAGAGCATCCCACACAAACGAATGCTCCACATGCGGGTTTCACATGCCACCAACTCCACATTCACAGGAAACTTCAGCGCCACAGCCGTTTTCAGATAGCCCTCAATGCAAAGGCTCTAGACGCAAATAGTGGTGTGAGAGCTAATTCAATCAAGGAAACACTGCATGTTGGTGAAGGGCATATTGAAGAAGGATCAGCCGAGTGGTTCTTGTGGGAGAACAACTCCATTTGGCTCACTAACTTCACACACCATCAGGCTTCCAAGCAGCTCTCAAGGAAACTCAGTTTTCACACTCTATGCTTAGTGCCCTTTGAGTGCATTATCTAGGAATGAACCTGGTAGAGCATCCCACACAAACGAATGCTCCACATGCGGGTTTCACATGCCACCAACTCCACATTCACAGGAAACTTCAGCGCCACAGCCGTTTTCAGATAGCCCTCAATGCAAAGGCTCTAGACGCAAATAGTGGTGTGAGAGCTAATTCAATCAAGGAAACACTGCATGTTGGTGAAGGGCATATTGAAGAAGGATCAGCCGAGTGGTTCTTGTGGGAGAACAACTCCATTTGGCTCACTAACTTCACACACCATCAGGCTTCCAAGCAGCTCTCAAGGAAACTCAGTTTTCACACTCTATGCTTAGTGCCCTTTGTATGGCTAGGACTGAAATGAACCTGGTAGAGCATCCCACACAAACGAATGCTCCACATGCGGGTTTCACATGCCACCAACTCCACATTCACAGGCAACTTCAGCGCCACAGCCGTTTTCAGATAGCCCTCAATGCAAAGGCTCTAGACGCAAATATTGGTGTGAGAGCTAATTCAATCAAGGAAACACTGCATGTTGGTGAAGGGCATATTGAAGAAGGATCAGCCGAGTGGTTCTTGTGGGAGAACAACTCCATTTGGCTCACTAACTTCACACACCATCAGGCTTCCAAGCAGCTCTCAAGGAAACTCAGTTTTCACACTCTATGCTTAGTGCCCTTTGAGTGCATTATCTGGGAATGAACCTGGTAGAGCATCCCACACAAACGAATGCTCCACATGCGGGTTTCACATGCCACCAACTCCACATTCACAGGCAACTTCAGCGCCACAGCCGTTTTCAGATAGCCCTCAATGCAAAGGCTCTAGACGCAAATATTGGTGTGAGAGCTAATTCAATCAAGGAAACACTGCATGTTGGTGAAGGGCATATTGAAGAAGGATCAGCCGAGTGGTTCTTGTGGGAGAACAACTCCATTTGGCTCACTAACTTCACACACCATCAGGCTTCCAAGCAGCTCTCAAGGAAACTCAGTTTTCACACTCTATGCTTAGTGCCCTTTGTATGGCTAGGACTGAAATGAACCTGGTAGAGCATCCCACACAAACGAATGCTCCACATGCGGGTTTCACATGCCACCAACTCCACATTCACAGGCAACTTCAGCGCCACAGCCGTTTTCAGATAGCCCTCAATGCAAAGGCTCTAGACTCAAATATTTGTGTGAGAGCTAATTCAATCAAGGAAACACTGCATGTTGGTGAAGGGCATATTGAAGAAGGATCAGCCGAGTGGTTCTTGTGGGAGAACAACTCCATTTGGCTCACTAACTTCACACACCATCAGGCTTCCAAGCAGCTCTCAAGGAAACTCAGTTTTCATACTCTATGCTTAGTGCCCTTTGAGTGCATTATCTAGGAATGAACCTGGTAGAGCATCCCACACAAACGAATGTTCCACATGCGGGTTTCACATGCCACCAACTCCACATTCACAGGCAACTTCAGCGCCACAGCCGTTTTCAGATAGCCCTCAATGCAAAGGCTCTAGACGCAAATATTGGTGTGAGAGCTAATTCAATCAAGGAAACACTGCATGTTGGTGAAGGGCATATTGAAGAAGGATCAGCCGAGTGGTTCTTGTGGGAGAACAACTCCATTTGGCTCACTAACTTCACACACCATCAGGCTTCCAAGCAGCTCTCAAGGAAACTCAGTTTTCACACTCTATGCTTAGTGCCCTTTGTATGGCTAGGACTGAAATGAACCTGGTAGAGCATCCCACACAAACGAATGCTCCACATGCGGGTTTCACATGCCACCAACTCCACATTCACAGGCAACTTCAGCGCCACAGCCGTTTTCAGATAGCCCTCAATGCAAAGGCTCTAGACGCAAATATTGGTGTGAGAGCTAATTCAATCAAGGAAACACTGCATGTTGGTGAAGGGCATATTGAAGAAGGATCAGCAGAGTGGTTCTTGTGGGAGAACAACTCCATTTGGCTCACTAACTTCACACACCATCAGGCTTCCAAGCAGCTCTCAAGGAAACTCAGTTTTCACACTCTATGCTTAGTGCCCTTTGAGTGCATTATCTAGGAATGAACCTGGTAGAGCATCCCACACAAACGAATGCTCCACATGCGGGTTTCACATGCCACCAACTCCACATTCACAGGCAACTTCAGCGCCACAGCCGTTTTCAGATAGCCCTCAATGCAAAGGCTCTAGACGCAAATATTGGTGTGAGAGCTAATTCAATCAAGGAAACACTGCATGTTGGTGAAGGGCATATTGAAGAAGGATCAGCCGAGTGGTTCTTGTGGGAGAACAACTCCATTTGGCTCACTAACTTCACACACCATCAGGCTTCCAAGCAGCTCTCAAGGAAACTCAGTTTTCACACTCTATGCTTAGTGCCCTTTGTATGGCTAGGACTGAAATGAACCTGGTAGAGCATCCCACACAAACGAATGCTCCACATGCGGGTCACATGCCACCAACTCCACATTCACAGGCAACTTCAGCGCCACAGCCGTTTTCAGATAGCCCTCAATGCAAAGGCTCTAGACGCAAATATTGGTGTGAGAGCTAATTCAATCAAGGAAACACTGCATGTTGGTGAAGGGCATATTGAAGAAGGATCAGCCGAGTGGTTCTTGTGGGAGAACAACTCCATTTGGCTCACTAACTTCACACACCATCAGGCTTCCAAGCAGCTCTCAAGGAAACTCAGTTTTCACACTCTATGCTTAGTGCCCTTTGAGTGCATTATCTAGGAATGAACCTGGTAGAGCATCCCACACAAACGAATGCTCCACATGCGGGTTTCACATGCCACCAACTCCACATTCACAGGCAACATCAGCGCCACAGCACCGTTTTCAGATAGCCCTCAATGCAAAGGCTCTAGACGCAAATATTGGTGTGAGAGCTAATTCAATCAAGGAAACACTGCATGTTGGTGAAGGGCATATTGAAGAAGGATCAGCCGAGTGGTTCTTGTGGGAGAACAACTCCATTTGGCTCACTAACTTCACACACCATCAGGCTTCCAAGCAGCTCTCAAGGAAACTCAGTTTTCACACTCTATGCTTAGTGCCCTTTGAGTGCATTATCTAGGAATGAACCTGGTAGAGCATCCCACACAAACGAATGCTCCACATGCGGGTTTCACATGCCACCAACTCCACATTCACAGGCAACTTCAGCGCCACAGCCGTTTTCAGATAGCCCTCAATGCAAAGGCTCTAGACGCAAATATTGGTGTGAGAGCTAATTCAATCAAGGAAACACTGCATGTTGGTGAAGGGCATATTGAAGAAGGATCAGCCGAGTGGTTCTTGTGGGAGAACAACTCCATTTGGCTCACTAACTTCACACACCATCAGGCTTCCAAGCAGCTCTCAAGGAAACTCAGTTTTCACACTCTATGCTTAGTGCCCTTTGAGTGCATTATCTAGGAATGAACCTGGTAGAGCATCCCACACAAACGAATGCTCCACATGCGGGTTTCACATGCCACCAACTCCACATTCACAGGAAACTTCAGCGCCACAGCCGTTTTCAGATAGCCCTCAATGCAAAGGCTCTAGACGCAAATAGTGGTGTGAGAGCTAATTCAATCAAGGAAACACTGCATGTTGGTGAAGGGCATATTGAAGAAGGATCAGCCGAGTGGTTCTTGTGGGAGAACAACTCCATTTGGCTCACTAACTTCACACACCATCAGGCTTCCAAGCAGCTCTCAAGGAAACTCAGTTTTCACACTCTATGCTTAGTGCCCTTTGAGTGCATTATCTAGGAATGAACCTGG
>NW_026698552.1:0-73984 GCF_030435755.1 Ochotona princeps
CCAAGATGCAGTGTTTCCTTGATTGAATTAGCTCTCACACCAATATTTGCGTCTAGAGCCTTTGCATTGAGGGCTATCTGAAAACGGCAGTGGCGCTGAAGTTGCCTGTGAATGTGCAGTTGGTGGCATGTGAAACCCGCATGTGGAGCATTCGTTTGTGTGGGATGATCGACCAGGTTCATTCCTAGATAATGCACTCAAAGGGCACTAAGCATAGAGTGTGAAACCTGAGTTTCCTTGAGAGCTGCTTGGAATCCTGATGGTGTGTGAAGTTAGTGAGCCAAAGAACCATTTGGAAGCGTGAGGGTGTGTGAAGTTAGTGAGCCAAATGGAGTTGTTCTCCCACAAGAACCACTCGGCTGATCCTTCTTCAATATGCCCTTCACCAACATGCAGTGTTTCCTTGATTGAATTAGCTCTCACACCAATATTTGCGTCTAGAGCCTTTGCATTGAGGGCTATCTGAAAACGGCTGTGGCGCTGAAGTTGCCTGAGAATGTGGAGTTGGTGGCATGTGAAACCCGCATGTGGAGCATTCGTTTGTGTGGGATGCTCTACCAGCTTCATTTCAGTCCTAGGTACTCAAAGGGCACTAAGCATAGAGTGTGAAAACTGAGTTTCCTTGAGAGCTGCTTGGAAGCCTGATGGTGTGTGAAGTTAGTGAGCCAAATGGAGTTGTTCTCCCACAAGAACCACTCGGCTGATCCTTCTTCAATATGCCCTTCACCAACATGCAGTGTTTCCTTGATTGAATTAGCTCTCACACCAATATTTGCGTCTAGAGCCTTTGCATTGAGGGCTATCTGAAAACGGCTGTGGCGCTGAAGTTGCCTGTCAATGTGGAGTTGGTGGCATGTGAAACCCGCATGTGGAGCATTCGTTTGTGTGGGATGCTCTACCAGCTTCATTTCAGTCCTAGGTACTCAAAGGGCACTAAGCATAGAGTGTGAAAACTGAGTTTCCTTGAGAGCTGCTTGGAAGCCTGATGGTGTGTGAAGTTAGTGAGCCAAATGGAGTTGTTCTCCCACAAGAACCACTCGGCTGATCCTTCTTCAATATGCCCTTCACCAACATGCAGTGTTTCCTTGATTGAATTAGCTCTCACACCAATATTTGCGCCTAGAGCCTTTGCATTGAGGGCTATGTGAAAACTGCTGTGGCGCTGAAGTTGCGTGAGAATGTGGAGTTGGTGGCATGTGAAACCGCATGTGGAGCATTCGTTTGTGTGGGATGCTCTACCAGCTTCATTTCAGTCCTAGGTACTCAAAGGGCACTAAGCATAGAGTGTGAAAACTGAGTTTCCTTGAGAGCTGCTTGGAAGCCTGACGGTGTGTGAAGTTAGTGAGCCAAATGGAGTTGTTCTCCCACAAGAACCACTCGGCTGATCCTTCTTCAATATGCCCTTCACCAACATGCAGTGTTTCCTTGATTGAATTAGCTCTCACACCAATATTTGCGTCTAGAGCCTTTGCATTGAGGGCTATCTGAAAAACTGCTGTGGCGCTGAAGTTGCATGAGAATGTGGAGTTGGTGGCATGTGAAACCCGCATGTGGAGCATTCGTTTGTGTGGGATGCTCTACCAGGTTCATTCCTAGATAATGCACTCAAAGGGCACTAAGCATAGAGTGTGAAAACTGAGTTTCCTTGAGAGCTGCTTGGAAGCCTGATGGTGTGTGAAGTTAGTGAGCCAAATGGAGTTGTTCTCCCACAAGAAACACTCGGCTGATCCTTCTTCAATATGCCCTTCACCAACATGCAGTGTTTCCTTGATTGAATTAGCTCTCACACCAATCTTTGCGTCTAGAGCCTTTGCATTGAGGGCTATGTGAAAACGGCTGTGGCGCTGAAGTTGCGTGAGAATGTGGAGTTGGTGGCATGTGAAACCCGCATGTGGAGCATTCGTTTGTGTGGGATGCTCTACCAGGTTCATTCCTAGATAATGCACTCAAAGGGCACTAAGCATAGAGTGTGAAAACTGAGTTTCCTTGAGAGCTGCTTGGAAGCCTGATGGTGTGTGAAGTTAGTGACCCAAAGAACCATTTGGAAGCGTGATGATGTGTGAATTTAGTGAGCCAAATGGAGTTGTTCTCCCACAAGAACCACTCGGCTGATCCTTCTTCAATATGCCCTTCACCAACATGCAGTGTTTCCTTGATTGAATTAGCTCTCACACAATATTTGCGTCTAGAGCCTTTGCATTGAGGGCTATGTGAAAACTGCTGTGGCGCTGAAGTTGCGTGTGAATGTGGAGTTGTTGGCATGTGAAACCCGCATGTGGAGCATTCGTTTGTGTGGGATGCTCTTCCAGGTTCATTCCTAGATAATGCACTCAAAGGGCTCTAAGCATAGAGTGTGAAAACTGAGTTTCCTTGAGAGCTGCTTGGAAGCCTGATGGTGTGTGAAGTTAGTGAGCCAAATGGAGTTGTTCTCCCACAAGAACCACTCGGCTGATCCTTCTTCAATATGCCCTTCACCAACATGCAATGTTTCCTTGATTGAATTAGCTCTCACACCAATATTTGCGTCTAGACCCTTCGCATTGAGGGCTATCTGAAAACGGCTGTGGCGCTGAAGTTGCCTGTGAATGTGGAGTTGGTGGCATGTGAAACCCGCATGTGGAGCATTCGTTTGTGTGGGATGCTCTACCAGCTTCATTTCAGTCCTAGGTACTCAAAGGGCACTAAGCATAGAGTGTGAAAACTGAGTTTCCTTGAGAGCTGCTTGGAAGCCTGATGGTGTGTGAAGTTAGTGAGCCAAATGGAGTTGTTCTCCCACAAGAACCACTCGGCTGATCCTTCTTCAATATGCCCTTCACCAACATGCAGTGTTTCCTTGATTGAATTAGCTCTCACACCAATCTTTGCGTCTAGAGCCTTTGCATTGAGGGCTATCTGAAAAACGGCTGTGGCGCTGAAGTTGCGTGAGAATGTGGAGTTGGTGGCATGTGAAACCCGCATGTGGAGCATTCGTTTGTGTGGGATGATCGACCAGGTTCATTCCTAGATAATGCACTCAAAGGGCACTAAGCATAGAGTGTGAAAACTGAGTTTCCTTGAGAGCTGCTTGGAAGCCTGATGGTGTGTGAAGTTAGTGAGCCAAAGAACCATTTGGAAGCGTGATGGTGTGTGAAGTTAGTGAGCCAAATGGAGTTGTTCTCCCACAAGAACCACTCGGCAGATTCTTCTTCAATATGCCCTTCACCAACATGCAGTGTTTCCTTGATTGAATTAGCTCTCACACCAATATTTGCGTCTAGAGCCTTTGCATTGAGGGCTATCTGAAAACGGCTGTGGCGCTGAAGTTGCCTGAGAATGTGGAGTTGGTGGCATGTGAAACCCGCATGTGGAGCATTCGTTTGTGTGGGATGCTCTACCAGGTTCATTCCTAGATAATGCACTCAAAAGGCACTAAGCATAGAGTGTGAAAACTGAGTTTCCTTGAGAGCTGCTTGGAAGCCTGATGGTGTGTGAAGTTAGTGAGCCAAAGAACCATTTGGAAGCGTGATGGTGTGTGAAGTTAGTGAGCCAAATGGAGTTGTTCTCCCACAAGAACCACTCGGCTGATCCTTCTTCAATATGCCCCTTCACCAACATGCAGTGTTTCCTTGATTGAATTAGCTCTCACACCAATATTTGCGTCTAGAGCCTTTGCATTGAGGGCTATCTGAAAACGATGTGGCGCTGAAGTTGCCTGAGAATGTGGAGTTGGTGGCATGTGAAACCCGCATGTGGAGCATTCGTTTGTGTGGGACGCTCTACCAGCTTCACTTCAGTCCTAGGTACTCAAAGGGCACTAAGCATAGAGTGTGAAAAACTGAGTTTCCTTGAGAGCTGCTTGGAAGCCTGATGGTGTGTGAAGTTAGTGAGCCAAATGGAGTTGTTCTCCCACAAGAACCACTCGGCTGATCCTTCTTCAATATGGCCTTCACCAACATGCAGTGTTTCCTTGATTGAATTAGCTCTCACACCAATATTTGCGTCTAGAGCCTTTGCATTGAGGGCTATGTGAAAACTGCTGTGGCGCTGAAGTTGCGTTAGAAGGTGGAGTTGGTGGCATGTGAAACCCGCATGTGGAGCATTCGTTTGTGTGGGATGCTCTACCAGGTTCATTCCTAGATAATGCACTCAAAGGGCACTAAGCATAGAGTGTGAAAACTGAGTTTCCTTGAGAGCTGCTTGGAAGCCTGATGGTGTGTGAAGTTAGTGAGCCAAAGAACCATTTGGAAGCGTGATTGTGTGTGAAGTTAGTGAGCCAAATGGAGTTGTTCTCCCACAAGAACCACTCGGCTGATCCTTCTTCAATATGCCCTTCACCAACATGCAGTGTTTCCTTGATTGAATTAGCTCTCACACCAATATTTGCGTCTAGAGCCTTTGCATTGAGGGCTATCTGAAAACGGCTGTGGCGCTGAAGTTGCCTGTGAATGTGGAGTTGGTGGCATGTGAAACCCGCATGTGGAGCATTCGTTTGTGTGGGATGCTCTACCAGGTTCATTCCTAGATAATGCACTCAAAGGGCACTAAGCAGAGAGTGTGAAAACTGAGTTTCCTTGAGAGCTGCTTGGAAGCCTGATGGTGTGTGAAGTTAGTGAGCCAAAGAACCATTTGGAAGCCTGATTGTGTGTGAAGTTAGTGAGCCAAATGGAGTTGTTCTCCCACAAGAACCACTCGGCTGATCCTTCTTCAATATGCCCTTCACCAACATGCAGTGTTTCCTTGATTGAATTAGCTCTCACACCAATATTTGCGTCTAGAGCCTTTGCATTGAGGGCTATCTGAAAACGGCTGTGGCGCTGAAGTTGCCTGTGAATGTGGAGTTGGTGGCATGTGAAACCCGCATGTGGAGCATTCGTTTTTGTGGGATGCTCTACCAGGTTCATTCCTAGATAATGCACTCAAAGGGCACTAAGCATAGAGTGTGAAAACTGAGATTCCTTGAGAGCTGCTTGGAAGCCTGATGGTGTGTGAAGTTAGTGAGCCAAATGGAGTTGTTCTCCCACAAGAACCACTCGGCTGATCCTTCTTCAATATGCCCTTCACCAACATGCAGTGTTTCCTTGATTGAATTAGCTCTCACACCAATATTTGCGTCTAGAGCCTTTGCATTGAAGGTATCTGCAAACGGCTGTGGCGCTGAAGTTGCCTGTGAATGTGGAGTTGGTGGCATGTGAAACCCGCATGTGGAGCATTCGTTTGTGTGGGATGCTCTACCAGCTTCATTTCAGTCCTAGGTACTCAAAGGGCACTAAGCATAGAGTGTGAAAACTGAGTTTCCTTGAGAGCTGCTTGGAAGCGTGATGGTGTGTGAAGTTAGTGAGCCAAATGGAGTTGTTCTCCCACAAGAACCACTCGGCTGATCCTTCTTCAATATGCCCTTCACCAACATGCAGTGTTTCCTTGATTGAATTAGCTCTCACACCAATATTTGCGTCTAGAGCCTTTGCATTGAGGGCTATCTGAAAACGGCTGTGGCGCTGAAGTTGCCTGTGAATGTGGAGTTGGTGGCATGTGAAACCCGCATGTGGAGCATTCGTTTGTGTGGGATGCTCTACCAGCTTCATTTCAGTCCTAGGTACTCAAAGGGCACTAAGCATAGAGTGTGAAAACTGAGTTTCCTTGAGAGCTGCTTGGAAGCGTGATGGTGTGTGAAGTTAGTGAGCCAAATGGAGTTGTTCTCCCACAAGAACCACTCGGCTGATCCTTCTTCAATATGCCCTTCACCAACATGCAGTGTTTCCTTGATTGAATTAGCTCTCACACCAATATTTGCGTCTAGAGCCTTTGCATTGAGGGCTATCTGAAAATGGCTGTGGCGCTGAAGTTGCGTGAGAATGTGGAGTTGGTGGCATGTGAAACCCGCATGTGGAGCATTCGTTTGTGTGGGATGCTCTACCAGGTTCATTCCTAGATAATGCACTCAAAGGGCACTAAGCATAGAGTGTGAAAACTGAGTTTCCTTGAGAGCTGCTTGGAAGCCTGATGGTGTGTGAAGTTAGTGAGCCAAAGAACCATTTGGAAGCGTGATGGTGTGTGAAGTTAGTGAGCCAAATGGAGTTGTTCTCCCACAAGAACCACTCGGCTGATCCTTCTTCAATATGCCCTTCACCAACATGCAGTGTTTCCTTGATTGAATTAGCTCTCACACCAATATTTGCGTCTAGAGCCTTTACATTGAGGGCTATGTGAAAACTGCTGTGGCGCTGAAGTTGCCTGTGAATGTGGAGTTGGTGGCATGTGAAACCCGCATGTGGAGCATTCGTTTGTGTGGGATGCTCTACCAGGTTCATTCCTAGATAATGCACTCAAAGGGCACTAAGCATAGAGTGTGAAAACTGAGTTTCCTTGAGAGCTGCTTGGAAGCCTGATGGTGTGTGAAGTTAGTGAGCCAAATGGAGTTGTTCTCCCACAAGAACCACTCGGCTGATCCTTCTTCAATATGCCCTTCACCAACATGCAGTGTTTCCTTGATTGAATTAGCTCTCACACCAATATTTGCGTCTAGAGCCTTTGCATTGAGGGCTATCTGAAAACGGCTGTGGCGCTGAAGTTGCCTGTGAATGTGGAGTTGGTGGCATGTGAAACCCGCATGTGGAGCATTCGTTTGTGTGGGATGCTCTACCAGGTTCATTCCTAGATAATGCACTCAAAGGGCACTAAGCATAGAGTGTGAAAACTGAGTTTCCTTGAGAGCTGCTTGGAAGCCTGATGGTGTGTGAAGTTAGTGAGCCAAATGGAGTTGTTCTCCCACAAGAACCACTCGGCTGATCCTTCTTCAATATGCCCTTCACCAACATGCAGTGTTTCCTTGATTGAATTAGCTCTCACACCAATATTTGCGTCTAGAGTCTTTGCATTGAGGGCTATCTGAAAACGGCTGTGGCGCTGAAGTTGCCTGAGAATGTGGAGTTGATGGCATGTGAAACCCGCATGTGGAGCATTCGTTTGTGTGGGATGCTCTTCCAGGTTCATTCCTAGATAATGCACTCAAAGGGCTCTAAGCATAGAGTGTGAAAACTGAGTTTCCTTGAGAGCTGCTTGGAAGCCTGATGGTGTGTGAAGTTAGTGAGCCAAATGGAGTTGTTCTCCCACAAGAACCACTCGGCTGATCCTTCTTCAATATGCCCTTCACCAACATGCAGTGTTTCCTTGATTGAATTAGCTCTCACACCAATATTTGCGTCTAGAGCCTTTGCATTGAGGGCTATCTGAAAATGGCTGTGGCGCTGAAGTTGCCTGTGAATGTGGAGTTGGTGGCATGTGAAACCCGCATGTGGAGCATTCGTTTTTGTGGGATGCTCTTCCAGGTTCATTCCTAGATAATGCACTCAAAGGGCTCTAAGCATAGAGTGTGAAAACTGAGTTTCCTTGAGAGCTGCTTGGAAGCCTGATGGTGTGTGAAGTTAGTGAGCCAAATGGAGTTGTTCTCCCACAAGAACCACTCGGCTGATCCTTCTTCAATATGCCCTTCACCAACATGCAGTGTTTCCTTGATTGAATTAGCTCTCACACCAATATTTGCGTCTAGAGCCTTTGCATTGAGGGCTATCTGAAAACGGCTGTGGCGCTGAAGTTGCCTGTGAATGTGGAGTTGGTGGCATGTGAAACCCGCATGTGGAGCATTCGTTTGTGTGGGATGCTCTACGAGGTTCATTCCTAGATAATGCACTCAAAGGGCACTAATCATAGAGTGTGAAAACTGAGTTTCCTTGAGAGCTGCTTGGAAGCCTGATGGTGTGTGAAGTTAGTGAGCCAAATGGAGTTGTTCTCCCACAAGAACCACTCGGCTGATCCTTCTTCAATATGCCCTTCACCAACATGCAGTGTTTCCTTGATTGAATTAGCTCTCACACCAATATTTGCGTCTAGAGCCTTTGCATTGAGGGCTATCTGAAAACGGCTGTGGCGCTGAAGTTGCCTGTCAATGTGGAGTTGGTGGCATGTGAAACCCGCATGTGGAGCATTCGTTTGTGTGGGATGCTCTACCAGCTTCATTTCAGTCCTAGGTACTCAAAGGGCTCTAAGCATAGAGTGTGAAAACTGAGTTTCCTTGAGAGCTGCTTGGAAGCCTGATGGTGTGTGAAGTTAGTGAGCCAAATGGAGTTGTTCTCCCACAAGAACCACTCGGCTGATCCTTCTTCAATATGCCCTTCACCAACATGCAGTGTTTCCTTGATTGAATTAGCTCTCACACCAATATTTGCGTCTAGAGCCTTTGCATTGAGGGCTATCTGAAAATGGCTGTGGCGCTGAAGTTGCGTGAGAATGTGGAGTTGGTGGCATGTGAAACCCGCATGTGGAGCATTCGTTTGTGTGGGATGCTCTACCATGTTCATTCCTAGATAATGCACTCAAAGGGCTCTAAGCATAGAGTGTGAAAACTGAGTTTCTTTGAGAGCTGCTTGGAATCCTGATGGTGTGTGAAGTTAGTGAGCCAAATGGAGTTGTTCTCCCACAAGAACCACTCGGCTGATCCTTCTTCAATATGCCCTTCACCAACATGCAGTGTTTCCTTGATTGAATTAGCTCTCACACCAATATTTGCGTCTAGAGCCTTTGCATTGAGGGCTATCTGAAAACGGCTGTGGCGCTGAAGTTGCTGTGAATGTGGAGTTGATGGCATGTGAAACCCGCATGTGGAGCATTCGTTTGTGTGGGATGCTCTACCAGCTTCATTTCAGTCCTAGGTACTCAAAGGGCACTAAGCATAGAGTGTGAAAACTGAGTTTCCTTGAGAGCTGCTTGGAAGCCTGATGGTGTGTGAAGTTAGTGAGCCAAATGGAGTTGTTCTCCCACAAGAACCACTCGGCTGATCCTTCTTCAATATGCCCTTCACCAACATGCAGTGTTTCCTTGATTGAATTAGCTCTCACACCAATATTTGCGTCTAGAGCCTTTGCATTGAGGGCTATCTGAAAAACTGCTGTGGCGCTGAAGTTGCGTGAGAATGTGGAGTTGGTGGCATGTGAAACCCGCATGTGGAGCATTCGTTTGTGTGGGATGCTCTACCAGGTTCATTCCTAGATAATGCACTCAAAGGGCACTAAGCATAGAGTGTGAAAACTGAGTTTCCTTGAGAGCTGCTTGGAAGCCTGATGGTGTGTGAAGTTAGTGAGCCAAATGTAGTTGTTCTCCCACAAGAACCACTCGGCTGATCCTTCTTCAATATGCCCTTCACCAACATGCAGTGTTTCCTTGATTGAATTAGCTCTCACACCAATATTTGCGTCTAGAGCCTTTGCATTGAGGGCTATCTGAAAACGTCTGTGGCGCTGAAGTTGCCTGTGAATGTGGAGTTGGTGGCATGTGAAACCCGCATGTGGAGCATTCGTTTGTGTGGGATGCTCTACCAGCTTCATTTCAGTCCTAGGTACTCAAAGGGCACTAAACATAGAGTGTGAAAACTGAGTTTCCTTGAGAGCTGCTTGGAAGCCTGATGGTGTGTGAAGTTAGTGAGCCAAATGGAGTTGTTCTCCCACAAGAACCACTCGGCTGATCCTTCTTCAATATGCCCTTCACCAACATGCAGTGTTTCCTTGATTGAATTAGCTCTCACACCAATATTTGCGTCTAGAGCCTTTGCATTGAGGGCTATCTGAAAACGGCTGTGGCGCTGAAGTTGCGTGAGAATGTGGAGTTGGTGGCATGTGAAACCCGCATGTGGAGCATTCGTTTGTGTGGGATGCTCTACCAGCTTCATTTCATTCCTAGGTACTCAAAGGGCACTAAGCATAGAGTGTGAAAACTGAGTTTCCTTGAGAGCTGCTTGGAAGCCTGATGGTGTGTGAAGTTAGTGAGCCAAATGGAGTTGTTCTCCCACAAGAACCACTCGGCTGATCCTTCTTCAATATGCCCTTCACCAACATGCAGTGTTTCCTTGATTGAATTAGCTCTCACACCAATATTTGCGTCTAGAGCCTTTGCATTGAGGGCTATCTGAAAACGGCAGTGGCGCTGAAGTTGCCTGTGAATGTGCAGTTGGTGGCATGTGAAACCCGCATGTGGAGCATTCGTTTGTGTGGGATGATCGACCAGGTTCATTCCTAGATAATGCACTCAAAGGGCACTAAGCATAGAGTGTGAAAACTGAGTTTCCTTGAGAGCTGCTTGGAAGCCTGATGGTGTGTGAAGTTAGTGAGCCAAAGAACCATTTGGAAGCGTGAGGGTGTGTGAAGTTAGTGAGCCAAATGGAGTTGTTCTCCCACAAGAACCACTCGGCTGATCCTTCTTCAATATGCCCTTCACCAACATGCAGTGTTTCCTTGATTGAATTAGCTCTCACACCAATATTTGCGTCTAGAGCCTTTGCATTGAGGGCTATCTGAAAACGGCTGTGGCGCTGAAGTTGCCTGAGAATGTGGAGTTGGTGGATGTGAAACCCGCATGTGGAGCATTCGTTTGTGTGGGATGCTCTACCAGCTTCATTTCAGTCCTAGGTACTCAAAGGGCACTAAGCATAGAGTGTGAAAACTGAGTTTCCTTGAGAGCTGCTTGGAAGCCTGATGGTGTGTGAAGTTAGTGAGCCAAATGGAGTTGTTCTCCCACAAGAACCACTCGGCTGATCCTTCTTCAATATGCCCTTCACCAACATGCAGTGTTTCCTTGATTGAATTAGCTCTCACACCAATATTTGCGTCTAGAGCCTTTGCATTGAGGGCTATCTGAAAACGGCTGTGGCGCTGAAGTTGCCTGTCAATGTGGAGTTGGTGGCATGTGAAACCCGCATGTGGAGCATTCGTTTGTGTGGGATGCTCTACCAGCTTCATTTCAGTCCTAGGTACTCAAAGGGCACTAAGCATAGAGTGTGAAAACTGAGTTTCCTTGAGAGCTGCTTGGAAGCCTGATGGTGTGTGAAGTTAGTGAGCCAAATGGAGTTGTTCTCCCACAAGAACCACTCGGCTGATCCTTCTTCAATATGCCCTTCACCAACATGCAGTGTTTCCTTGATTGAATTAGCTCTCACAACAATATTTGCGCCTAGAGCCTTTGCATTGAGGGCTATGTGAAAACTGCTGTGGCGCTGAAGTTGCCTGAGAATGTGGAGTTGGTGGCATGTGAAACCCGCATGTGGAGCATTCGTTTGTGTGGGATGCTCTACCAGCTTCATTTCAGTCCTAGGTACTCAAAGGGCACTAAGCATAGAGTGTGAAAACTGAGTTTCCTTGAGAGCTGCTTGGAAGCCTGACGGTGTGTGAAGTTAGTGAGCCAAATGGAGTTGTTCTCCCACAAGAACCACTCGGCTGATCCTTCTTCAATATGCCCTTCACCAACATGCAGTGTTTCCTTGATTGAATTAGCTCTCACACCAATATTTGCGTCTAGAGCCTTTGCATTGAGGGCTATCTGAAAAACTGCTGTGGCGCTGAAGTTGCGTGAGAATGTGGAGTTGGTGGCATGTGAAACCCGCATGTGGAGCATTCGTTTGTGTGGGATGCTCTACCAGGTTCATTCCTAGATAATGCACTCAAAGGGCACTAAGCATAGAGTGTGAAAACTGAGTTTCCTTGAGAGCTGCTTGGAAGCCTGATGGTGTGTGAAGTTAGTGAGCCAAATGGAGTTGTTCTCCCACAAGAACCACTCGGCTGATCCTTCTTCAATATGCCCTTCACCAACATGCAGTGTTTCCTTGATTGAATTAGCTCTCACACCAATATTTGCGTCTAGAGCCTTTGCATTGAGGGCTATCTGAAAACGGCTGTGGCGCTGAAGTTGCCTGAGAATGTGGAGTTGGTGGCATGTGAAACCCGCATGTGGAGCATTCGTTTGTGTGGGATGCTCTACCAGGTTCATTCCTAGATAATGCACTCAAAGGGCACTAAGCATAGAGTGTGAAAACTGAGTTTCCTTGAGAGCTGCTTGGAAGCCTGATGGTGTGTGAAGTTAGTGACCCAAAGAACCATTTGGAAGCGTGATGATGTGTGAATTTAGTGAGCCAAATGGAGTTGTTCTCCCACAAGAACCACTCGGCTGATCCTTCTTCAATATGCCCTTCACCAACATGCAATGTTTCCTTGATTGAATTAGCTCTCACACCAATATTTGCGTCTAGACCCTTCGCATTGAGGGCTATCTGAAAACGGCTGTGGCGCTGAAGTTGCCTGTGAATGTGGAGTTGGTGGCATGTGAAACCCGCATGTGGAGCATTCGTTTGTGTGGGATGCTCTACCAGCTTCATTTCAGTCCTAGGTACTCAAAGGGCACTAAGCATAGAGTGTGAAAACTGAGTTTCCTTGAGAGCTGCTTGGAAGCCTGATGGTGTGTGAAGTTAGTGAGCCAAATGGAGTTGTTCTCCCACAAGAACCACTCGGCTGATCCTTCTTCAATATGCCCTTCACCAACATGCAGTGTTTCCTTGATTGAATTAGCTCTCACACCAATCTTTGCGTCTAGAGCCTTTGCATTGAGGGCTATCTGAAAAACGGCTGTGGCGCTGAAGTTGCGTGAGAATGTGGAGTTGGTGGCATGTGAAACCCGCATGTGGAGCATTCGTTTGTGTGGGATGCTCTACCAGGTTCATTCCTAGATAATGCACTCAAAGGGCACTAAGCATAGAGTGTGAAAACTGAGTTTCCTTGAGAGCTGCTTGGAAGCCTGATGGTGTGTGAAGTTAGTGAGCCAAAGAACCATTTGGAAGCGTGATGGTGTGTGAAGTTAGTGAGCCAAATGGAGTTGTTCTCCCACAAGAACCACTCGGCAGATTCTTCTTCAATATGCCCTTCACCAACATGCAGTGTTTCCTTGATTGAATTAGCTCTCACACCAATATTTGCGTCTAGAGCCTTTGCATTGAGGGCTATCTGAAAACGGCTGTGGCGCTGAAGTTGCCTGAGAATGTGGAGTTGGTGGCATGTGAAACCCGCATGTGGAGAATTCGTTTGTGTGGGATGCTCTACCAGGTTCATTCCTAGATAATGCACTCAAAAGGCACTAAGCATAGAGTGTGAAAACTGAGTTTCCTTGAGAGCTGCTTGGAAGCCTGATGGTGTGTGAAGTTAGTGAGCCAAAGAACCATTTGGAAGCGTGATGGTGTGTGAAGTTAGTGAGCCAAATGGAGTTGTTCTCCCACAAGAACCACTCGGCTGATCCTTCTTCAATATGCCCTTCAGCAACATGCAGTGTTTCCTTGATTGAATTAGCTCTCACACCAATATTTGCGTCTAGAGCCTTTGCATTGAGGGCTATCTGAAAACGATGTGGCGCTGAAGTTGCCTGAGAATGTGGAGTTGGTGGCATGTGAAACCCGCATGTGGAGCATTCGTTTGTGTGGGACGCTCTACCAGCTTCACTTCAGTCCTAGGTACTCAAAGGGCACTAAGCATAGAGTGTGAAAACTGAGTTTCCTTGAGAGCTGCTTGGAAGCCTGATGGTGTGTGAAGTTAGTGAGCCAAATGGAGTTGTTCTCCCACAAGAACCACTCGGCTGATCCTTCTTCAATATGCCCTTCACCAACATGCAGTGTTTCCTTGATTGAATTAGCTCTCACACCAATATTTGCGTCTAGAGCCTTTGCATTGAGGGCTATCTGAAAACGGCTGTGGCGCTGAAGTTGCGTGAGAATGTGGAGTTGGTGGCATGTGAAACCCGCATGTGGAGCATTCGTTTGTGTGGGATGCTCTACCAGGTTCATTCCTAGATAATGCACTCAAAGGACACTAAGCATAGAGTGTGAAAACTGAGTTTCCTTGAGAGCTGCTTGGAAGCCTGATGGTGTGTGAAGTTAGTGAGCCAAAGAACCATTTGGAAGCGTGATTGTGTGTGAAGTTAGTGAGCCAAATGGAGTTGTTCTCCCACAAGAACCACTCGGCTGATCCTTCTTCAATATGCCCTTCACCAACATGCAGTGTTTCCTTGATTGAATTAGCTCTCACACTAATATTTGCGTCTAGAGCCTTTGCATTGAGGGCTATCTGAAAACTGCTGTGGCGCTGAAGTTGCGTGAGAATGTGGAGTTGATGGCATGTGAAACCCGCATGTGGAGCATTCGTTTTTGTGGGATGCTCTACCAGGTTCATTCCTAGATAATGCACTCAAAAGGCACTAAGCATAGAGTGTGAAAACTGAGTTTCCTTGAGAGCTCCTTGGAAGCCTGATGGTGTGTGAAGTTAGTGAGCCAAAGAACCATTTGGAAGCGTGATGGTGTGTGAAGTTAGTGAGCCAAATGGAGTTGTTCTCCCACAAGAACCACTCGGCTGATCCTTCTTCAATATGCCCTTCACCAACATGCAGTGTTTCCTTGATTGAATTAGCTCTCACACCAATATTTGCGTCTAGAGCCTTTGCATTGAGGGCTATCTGAAAACGGCTGTGGCGCTGAAGTTGCCTGTGAATGTGGAGTTGGTGGCATGTGAAACCCGCATGTGGAGCATTCGTTTGTGTGGGATGCTCTACCAGGTTCATTCCTAGATAATGCACTCAAAGGGCACTAAGCATAGAGTGTGAAAACTGAGTTTCCTTGAGAGCTGCTTGGAAGCCTGATGGTGTGTGAAGTTAGTGAGCCAAATGGAGTTGTTCTCCCACAAGAACCACTCGGCTGATCCTTCTTCAATATGCCCTTCACCAACATGCAGTGTTTCCTTGATTGAATTAGCTCTCACACCAATATTTGCGTCTAGAGCCTTTGCATTGAGGGCTATCTGAAAACTGCTGTGGCGCTGAAGTTGCGTGAGAATGTGGAGTTGATGGCATGTGAAACCCGCATGTGGAGCATTCGTTTTTGTGGGATGCTCTACCAGTTTCATTCCTAGATAATGCACTCAAGAGGCACTAAGCATAGAGTGTGAAAACTGAGTTTCCTTGAGAGCTGCTTGGAAGCCTGATGGTGTGTGAAGTTAGTGAGCCAAATGGAGTTGTTCTCCCACAAGAACCACTCGGCTGATCCTTCTTCAATATGCCCTTCACCAACATGCAGTGTTTCCTTGATTGAATTAGCTCTCACACCAATATTTGCGTCTAGAGCCTTTGCATTGAGGACTATCTGAAAACGGCTGTGGCGCTGAAGTTGCCTGAGAATGTGGAGTTGATGGCATGTGAAACCCGCATGTGGAGCATTCGTTTGTGTGGGATGCTCTTCCAGGTTCATTCCTAGATAATGCACTCAAAGGGCTCTAATCATAGAGTGTGAAAACTGAGTTTCCTTGAGAGCTGCTTGGAAGCCTGATGGTGTGTGAAGTTAGTGAGCCAAATGGAGTTGTTCTCCCACAAGAACCACTCGGCTGATCCTTCTTCAATATGCCCTTCACCAACATGCAGTGTTTCCTTGATTGAATTAGCTCTCACACCAATATTTGCGTCTAGAGCCTTTGCATTGAGGGCTATCTGAAAACGGCTGTGGCGCTGAAGTTGCCTGTGAATGTGGAGTTGGTGGCATGTGAAAACCGCATGTGGAGCATTCGTTTGTGTGGGATGCTCTACCAGGTTCATTCCTAGATAATGCACTCAAAGGGCACTAAGCATAGAGTGTGAAAACTGAGATTCCTTGAGAGCTGCTTAGAAGCCTGATGGTGTGTGAAGTTAGTGAGCCAAATGGAGTTGTTCTCCCACAAGAACCACTCGGCTGATCCTTCTTCAATATGCCCTTCACCAACATGCAGTGTTTCCTTGATTGAATTAGCTCTCACACCAATATTTGCATCTAGAGCCTTTGCATTGAGGGTATCTGCAAACGGCTGTGGCGCTGAAGTTGCCTGTGAATGTGGAGTTGGTGGCATGTGAAACCCGCATGTGGAGCATTCGTTTGTGTGGGATGCTCTACCAGCTTCATTTCAGTCCTAGGTACTCAAAGGGCACTAAGCATAGAGTGTGAAAACTGAGTTTCCTTGAGAGCTGCTTGGAAGCCTGATGGTGTGTGAAGTTAGTGAGCCAAATGGAGTTGTTCTCCCACAAGAACCACTCGGCTGATCCTTCTTCAATATGCCCTTCACCAACATGCAGTGTTTCCTTGATTGAATTAGCTCTCACACCAATATTTGCGTCTAGAGCCTTTGCATTGAGGGCTATCTGAAAACGGCTGTGGCGCTGAAGTTGCCTGTGAATGTGGAGTTGGTGGCATGTGAAACCCGCATGTGGAGCATTCGTTTGTGTGGGATGCTTGACCATGTTCATTCCTAGATAATGCACTCAAAGGGCACTAAGCATAGAGTGTGAAAACTGAGTTTCCTTGAGAGCTGCTTGGAAGCCTGATGGTGTGTGAAGTTAGTGAGCCAAAGAACCATTTGGAAGCGTGATGGTGTGTGAAGTTAGTGAGCCAAATGGAGTTGTTCTCCCACAAGAACCACTCGGCTGATCCTTCTTCAATATGCCCTTCACCAACATGCAGTGTTTCCTTGATTGAATTAGCTCTCACACCAATATTTGCGTCTAGAGCCTTTGCATTGAGGGCTATCTGAAAACGGCTGTGGCGCTGAAGTTGCCTGTGAATGTGGAGTTGGTGGCATGTGAAACCCGCATGTGGAGCATTCGTTTGTGTGGGATGCTCTACCAGCTTCATTTCAGTCCTAGGTACTCAAAGGGCACTAAGCATAGAGGGTGAAAACTGAGTTTCCTTGAGAGCTGCTTGGAAGCCTGATGGTGTGTGAAGTTAGTGAGCCAAATGGAGTTGTTCTCCCACAAGAACCACTCGGCTGATCCTTCTTCAATATGCCCTTCACCAACATGCAGTGTTTCCTTGATTGAATTAGCTCTCACGTCAATATTTGCGTCTAGAGCCTTTGCATTGAGGGCTATCTGAAAACGGCTGTGGCGCTGAAGTTGCCTGTGAATGTGGAGTTGGTGGCATGTGAAACCCGCATGTGGAGCATTCGTTTGTGTGGGATGCTCTACCAGGTTCATTCCTAGATAATGCACTCAAAGGGCACTAAGCATAGAGTGTGAAAACTGAGTTTCCTTGAGAGCTGCTTGGAAGCCTGATGGTGTGTGAAGTTAGTGAGCCAAAGAACCATTTGGAAGCCTGATGGTGTGTGAAGTTAGTGAGCCAAATGGAGTTGTTCTCCCACAAGAACCACTCGGCTGATCCTTCTTCAATATGCCCTTCACCAACATGCAGTGTTTCCTTGATTGAATTAGCTCTCACACCAATATTTGCGTCTAGAGCCTTTGCATTGAGGGCTATCTGAAAACGGCTGTGGCGCTGAAGTTGCCTGTGAATGTGGAGTTGGTGGCATGTGAAACCCTATGTGGAGCATTCGTTTGTGTGGGATGCTCTACCAGCTTCATTTCAGTCCTAGGTACTCAAAGGGCACTAAGCATAGAGGGTGAAAACTGAGTTTCCTTGAGAGCTGCTTGGAAGCCTGATGGTGTGTGAAGTTAGTGAGCCAAATGGAGTTGTTCTCCCACAAGAACCACTCGGCTGATCCTTCTTCAATATGCCCTTCACCAACATGCAGTGTTTCCTTGATTGAATTAGCTCTCACACCAATATTTGCGTCTAGAGCCTTTGCATTGAGGGCTATCTGAAAACGGCTGTGGCGCTGAAGTTGCCTGTGAATGTGGAGTTGGTGGCATGTGAAACCCGCATGTGGAGCATTCGTTTGTGTGGGATGCTCTACCAGCTTCATTTCAGTCCTAGGTACTCAAAGGGCACTAAGCATAGAGTGTGAAAACTGAGTTTCCTTGAGAGCTGCTTGGAAGCGTGATGGTGTGTGAAGTTAGTGAGCCAAATGGAGTTGTTCTCCCACAAGAACCACTCGGCTGATCCTTCTTCAATATGCCCTTCACCAACATGCAGTGTTTCCTTGATTGAATTAGCTCTCACACCAATATTTGCGTCTAGAGCCTTTGCATTGAGGGCTATCTGAAAATGGCTGTGGCGCTGAAGTTGCGTGAGAATGTGGAGTTGGTGGCATGTGAAACCCGCATGTGGAGCATTCGTTTGTGTGGGATGCTCTACCAGGTTCATTCCTAGATAATGCACTCAAAGGGCACTAAGCATAGAGTGTGAAAACTGAGTTTCCTTGAGAGCTGCTTGGAAGCCTGATGGTGTGTGAAGTTAGTGAGCCAAAGAACCATTTGGAAGCGTGATGGTGTGTGAAGTTAGTGAGCCAAATGGAGTTGTTCTCCCACAAGAACCACTCGGCTGATCCTTCTTCAATATGCCCTTCACCAACATGCAGTGTTTCCTTGATTGAATTAGCTCTCACACCAATATTTGCGTCTAGAGCCTTTGCATTGAGGGCTATCTGAAAACGGCTGTGGCGCTGAAGTTGCCTGTGAATGTGGAGTTGGTGGCATGTGAAACCCGCATGTGGAGCATTCGTTTGTGTGGGATGCTCTACCAGGTTCATTCCTAGATAATGCACTCAAAGGGCACTAAGCATAGAGTGTGAAAACTGAGTTTCCTTGAGAGCTGCTTGGAAGCCTGATGGTGTGTGAAGTTAGTGAGCCAAACGGAGTTGTTCTCCCACAAGAACCACTCGGCTGATCCTTCTTCAATATGCCCTTCACCAACATGCAGTGTTTCCTTGATTGAATTAGCTCTCACACCAATATTTGCGTCTAGAGCCTTTGCATTGAGGGCTATGTGAAAACGGCTGTGGCGCTGAAGTTGCCTGAGAATGTGGAGTTGATGGCATGTGAAACCCGCATGTGGAGCATTCGTTTTTGTGGGATGCTCTTCCAGGTTCATTCCTAGATAATGCACTCAAAGGGCTCTAAGCATAGAGTGTGAAAACTGAGTTTCCTTGAGAGCTGCTTGGAAGCCTGATGGTGTGTGAAGTTAGTGAGCCAAATGGAGTTGTTCTCCCACAAGAACCACTCGGCTGATCCTTCTTCAATATGCCCTTCACCAACATGCAGTGTTTCCTTGATTGAATTAGCTCTCACACCAATATTTGCGTCTAGAGCCTTTGCATTGAGGGCTATCTGAAAACGGCTGTGGCGCTGTAGTTGCCTGTCAATGTGGAGTTGGTGGCATGTGAAACCCGCATGTGGAGCATTCGTTTGTGTGGGATGCTCTACCAGGTTCATTCCTAGATAATGCACTCAAAGGGCACTAAGCATAGAGTGTGAAAACTGAGTTTCCTTGAGAGCTGCTTGGAAGCCTGATGGTGTGTGAAGTTAGTGAGGCAAATGGAGTTGTTCTCCCACAAGAACCACTCGGCTGATCCTTCTTCAATATGCCCTTCACCAACATGCAGTGTTTCCTTGATTGAATTAGCTCTCACACCAATATTAACGTCTAGAGCCTTTGCATTGAGGGCTATGTGAAAACGTCTGTGGCGCTGAAGTTGCCTGAGAATGTGGAGTTGATGGCATGTGAAACCCGCATGTGGAGCATTCGTTTTTGTGGGATGCTCTTCCAGGTTCATTCCTAGATAATGCACTCAAAGGGCTCTAAGCATAGAGTGTGAAAACTGAGTTTCCTTGAGAGCTGCTTGGAAGCCTGATGGTGTGTGAAGTTAGTGAGCCAAATGGAGTTGTTCTCCCACAAGAACCACTCGGCTGATCCTTCTTCAATATGCCCTTCACCAACATGCAGTGTTTCCTTGATTGAATTAGCTCTCACACCAATATTTGCGTCTAGAGCCTTTGCATTGAGGGCTATCTGAAAACGGCTGTGGCGCTGAAGTTGCCTGTGAATGTGGAGTTGGTGGCATGTGAAACCCGCATGTGGAGCATTCGTTTTTGTGGGATGCTCTTCCAGGTTCATTCCTAGATAATGCACTCAAAGGGCACTAAGCATAGAGTGTGAAAACTGAGTTTCCTTGAGAGCTGCTTGGAAGCCTGATGGTGTGTGAAGTTAGTGAGCCAAATGGAGTTGTTCTCCCACAAGAACCACTCGGCTGATCCTTCTTCAATATGCCCTTCACCAACATGCAGTGTTTCCTTGATTGAATTAGCTCTCACACCAATATTAGCGTCTAGAGCCTTTGCATTGAGGGCTATGTGAAAACGGCTGTGGCGCTGAAGTTGCGTGAGAATGTGGAGTTGGTGGCATGTGAAACCCGCATGTGGAGCATTCGTTTGTGTGGGATGCTCTACCAGCTTCATTTCAGTCCTAGGTACTCAAAGGGCACTAAGCATAGAGTGTGAAAACTGAGTTTCCTTGAGAGCTGCTTGGAAGCCTGATGGTGTGTGAAGTTAGTGAGGCAAATGGAGTTGTTCTCCCACAAGAACCACTCGGCTGATCCTTCTTCAATATGCCCTTCACCAACATGCAGTGTTTCCTTGATTGAATTAGCTCTCACACCAATATTTGCGTCTAGAGCCTTTGCATTGAGGGCTATCTGAAAACGGCTGTGGCGCTGAAGTTGCATGAGAATGTGGAGTTGATGGCATGTGAAACCCGCATGTGGAGCATTCGTTTGTGTGGGATGCTCTACCAGCTTCATTTCAGTCCTAGGTACTCAAAGGGCACTAAGCATAGAGTGTGAAAACTGAGTTTCCTTGAGAGCTGCTTGGAAGCCTGATGGTGTGTGAAGTTAGTGAGCCAAATGGAGTTGTTCTCCCACAAGAACCACTGGGCTGATCCTTCTTCAATATGCCCTTCACCAACATGCAGTGTTTCCTTGATTGAATTAGCTCTCACACCAATATTTGCGTCTAGAGCCTTTGCATTGAGGGCTATGTGAAAACTGCTGTGGCGCTGAAGTTGCGTGAGAATGTGGAGTTGATGGCATGTGAAACCCGCATGTGGAGCATTCGTTTGTGTGGGATGCTCGACCAGGTTCATTCCTAGATAATGCACTCAAAGGGCACTAAGCATAGAGTGTGAAAACTGAGTTTCCTTGAGAGCTGCTTGGAAGCCTGATGGTGTGTGAAGTTAGTGAGCCAAATGGAGTTGTTCTCCCACAAGAACCACTCGGCTGATCCTTCTTCAATATGCCCTTCACCAACATGCAGTGTTTCCTTGATTGAATTAGCTCTCACACCAATATTAGCGTCTAGAGCCTTTGCATTGAGGGCTATCTGAAAACGGCTGTGGCGCTGAAGTTGCCTGAGAATGTGGAGTTGGTGGCATGTGAAACCCGCATGTGGAGCATTCGTTTTTGTGGGATGCTCTTCCAGGTTCATTCCTAGATAATGCACTCAAAGGGCTCTAAGCATAGAGTGTGAAAACTGAGTTTCCTTGAGAGCTGCTTGGAAGCCTGATGGTGTGTGAAGTTAGTGAGCCAAATGGAGTTGTTCTCCCACAAGAACCACTCGGCTGATCCTTCTTCAATATGCCCTTCACCAACATGCAGTGTTTCCTTGATTGAATTAGCTCTCACACCAATATTTGCGTCTAGAGCCTTTGCATTGAGGGCTATCTGAAAACGGCTGTGGCGCTGAAGTTGCCTGTGAATGTGGAGTTGGTGGCATGTGAAACCCGCATGTGGAGCATTCGTTTGTGTGGGATGCTCTACCAGGTTCATTCCTAGATAATGCACTCAAAGGGCACTAATCATAGAGTGTGAAAACTGAGTTTCCTTGAGAGCTGCTTGGAAGCCTGATGGTGTGTGAAGTTAGTGAGCCAAATGGAGTTGTTCTCCCACAAGAACCACTCGGCTGATCCTTCTTCAATATGCCCTTCACCAACATGCAGTGTTTCCTTGATTGAATTAGCTCTCACACCAATATTTGCGTCTAGAGCCTTTGCATTGAGGGCTATCTGAAAACGGCTGTGGCGCTGAAGTTGCCTGTCAATGTGGAGTTGGTGGCATGTGAAACCCGCATGTGGAGCACTCGTTTGTGTGGGATGCTCTACCAGGTTCATTCCTAGATAATGCACTCACAGGGCACTAAGCATAGAGTGTGAAAACTAAGTTTCCTTGAGAGCTGCTTGGAAGCCTGATGGTGTGTGAAGTTAGTGAGCCAAATGGAGTTGTTCTCCCACAAGAACCACTCGGCTGATCCTTCTTCAATATGCCCTTCACCAACATGCAGTGTTTCCTTGATTGAATTAGCTCTCACACCAATATTTGCGTCTAGAGCCTTTGCATTGGGGGCTATCTGAAAACGGCTGTAGCGCTGAAGTTGCGTGAGAATGTGGAGTTGGTGGCATGTGAAACCCGCATGTGGAGCATTCGTTTGTGTGGGATGCTCTTCCAGGTTCATTCCTAGATAATGCACTCAAAGGGCACTAAGCATAGAGTGTGAAAACTGAGTTTCCTTGAGAGCTGCTTGGAAGCCTGATGGTGTGTGAAGTTAGTGAGCCAAATGGAGTTGTTCTCCCACAAGAACCACTCGGCTGATCCTTCTTCAATATGCCCTTCACCAACATGCAGTGTTTCCTTGATCGAATTTGCTCTCACACCAATATTAGCGTCTAGAGCCTTTGCATTGAGGGCTATCTGAAAATGGCTGTGGCGCTGAAGTTGCCTGAGAATGTGGAGTTGATGGCATGTAAAACCCGCATGTGGAGCATTCGTTTTTGTGGAATGCTCTTCCAGGTTCATTCCTAGATAATGCACTCAAAGGGCTCTAAGCATAGAGTGTGAAAACTGAGTTTCCTTGAGAGCTGCTTGGAAGCCTGATGGTGTGTGAAATTAGTGCGCCAAATGGAGTTGTTCTCCCACAAGAACCACTCGGCTGATCCTTCTTCAATATGCCCTTCACCAACATGCAGTGTTTCCTTGATTGAATTAGCTCTCACACCAATATTTGCGTCTAGAGCCTTTGCATTGAGGGCTATCTGAAAACGGCTGTGGCGCTGAAGTTGCCTGTGAATGTGGAGTTGGTGGCATGTGAAACCCGCATGTGGAGCATTCGTTTGTGTGGGATGCTCTACCAGCTTCATTTCAGTCCTAGGTACTCAAAGGGCTCTAAGCATAGAGTGTGAAAACTGAGTTTCCTTGAGAGCTGCTTGGAAGCCTGATGGTGTGTGAAGTTAGTGAGCCAAATGGAGTTGTTCTCCCACAAGAACCACTCGGCTGATCCTTCTTCAATATGCCCTTCACCAACATGCAGTGTTTCCTTGATTGAATTAGCTCTCACACCAATATTTGCGTCTAGAGTATTTGCATTGAGGGCTATCTGAAAACGGCTGTGGCGCTGAAGTTGCCTGAGAATGTGGAGTTGATGGCATGTGAAACCCGCATGTGGAGCATTCGTTTGTGTGGGATGCTCTACCAGCTTCATTTCAGTCCTAGGTACTCAAAGGGCACTACGCATAGAGTGTGAAAACTGAGTTTCCTTGAGAGCTGCTTGGAAGCCTGATGGTGTGTGAAGTTAGTGAGCCAAATGGAGTTGTTCTCCCACAAGAACCACTCGGCTGATCCTTCTTCAATATGCCCTTCACCAACATGCAGTGTTTCCTTGATTGAATTAGCTCTCACACCAATATTTGCGTCTAGAGCCTTTGCATTGAGGGCTATCTGAAAATGGCTGTGGCGCTGAAGTTGCGTGAGAATGTGGAGTTGGTGGCATGTGAAACCCGCATGTGGAGCATTCGTTTGTGTGGGATGCTCTACGAGGTTCATTCCTAGATAATGCACTCAAAGGGCACTAATCATAGAGTGTGAAAACTGAGTTTCCTTGAGAGCTGCTTGGAAGCCTGATGGTGTGTGAAGTTAGTGAGCCAAATGGAGTTGTTCTCCCACAAGAACCACTCGGCTGATCCTTCTTCAATATGCCCTTCACCAACATGCAGTGTTTCCTTGATTGAATTAGCTCTCACACCAATATTTGCGTCTAGAGCCTTTGCATTGGGGGCTATCTGAAAACGGCTGTAGCGCTGAAGTTGCGTGAGAATGTGGAGTTGGTGGCATGTGAAACCCGCATGTGGAGCATTCGTTTGTGTGGGATGCTCTTCCAGGTTCATTCCTAGATAATGCACTCAAAGGGCACTAAGCATAGAGTGTGAAAACTGAGTTTCCTTGAGAGCTGCTTGGAAGCCTGATGGTGTGTGAAGTTAGTGAGCCAAATGGAGTTGTTCTCCCACAAGAACCACTCGGCTGATCCTTCTTCAATATGCCCTTCACCAACATGCAGTGTTTCCTTGATCGAATTTGCTCTCACACCAATATTAGCGTCTAGAGCCTTTGCATTGAGGGCTATCTGAAAATGGCTGTGGCGCTGAAGTTGCCTGAGAATGTGGAGTTGATGGCATGTAAAACCCGCATGTGGAGCATTCGTTTTTGTGGAATGCTCTTCCAGGTTCATTCCTAGATAATGCACTCAAAGGGCTCTAAGCATAGAGTGTGAAAACTGAGTTTCCTTGAGAGCTGCTTGGAAGCCTGATGGTGTGTGAAATTAGTGCGCCAAATGGAGTTGTTCTCCCACAAGAACCACTCGGCTGATCCTTCTTCAATATGCCCTTCACCAACATGCAGTGTTTCCTTGATTGAATTAGCTCTCACACCAATATTTGCGTCTAGAGCCTTTGCATTGAGGGCTATCTGAAAACGGCTGTGGCGCTGAAGTTGCCTGTGAATGTGGAGTTGGTGGCATGTGAAACCCGCATGTGGAGCATTCGTTTGTGTGGGATGCTCTACCAGCTTCATTTCAGTCCTAGGTACTCAAAGGGCTCTAAGCATAGAGTGTGAAAACTGAGTTTCCTTGAGAGCTGCTTGGAAGCCTGATGGTGTGTGAAGTTAGTGAGCCAAATGGAGTTGTTCTCCCACAAGAACCACTCGGCTGATCCTTCTTCAATATGCCCTTCACCAACATGCAGTGTTTCCTTGATTGAATTAGCTCTCACACCAATATTTGCGTCTAGAGTATTTGCATTGAGGGCTATCTGAAAACGGCTGTGGCGCTGAAGTTGCCTGAGAATGTGGAGTTGATGGCATGTGAAACCCGCATGTGGAGCATTCGTTTGTGTGGGATGCTCTACCAGCTTCATTTCAGTCCTAGGTACTCAAAGGGCACTACGCATAGAGTGTGAAAACTGAGTTTCCTTGAGAGCTGCTTGGAAGCCTGATGGTGTGTGAAGTTAGTGAGCCAAATGGAGTTGTTCTCCCACAAGAACCACTCGGCTGATCCTTCTTCAATATGCCCTTCACCAACATGCAGTGTTTCCTTGATTGAATTAGCTCTCACACCAATATTTGCGTCTAGAGCCTTTGCATTGAGGGCTATCTGAAAATGGCTGTGGCGCTGAAGTTGCGTGAGAATGTGGAGTTGGTGGCATGTGAAACCCGCATGTGGAGCATTCGTTTGTGTGGGATGCTCTACGAGGTTCATTCCTAGATAATGCACTCAAAGGGCACTAATCATAGAGTGTGAAAACTGAGTTTCCTTGAGAGCTGCTTGGAAGCCTGATGGTGTGTGAAGTTAGTGAGCCAAATGGAGTTGTTCTCCCACAAGAACCACTCGGCTGATCCTTCTTCAATATGCCCTTCACCAACATGCAGTGTTTCCTTGATTGAATTAGCTCTCACACCAATATTTGCGTCTAGAGCCTTTGCATTGAGGGCTATCTGAAAACGGCTGTGGCGCTGAAGTTGCCTGTCAATGTGGAGTTGGTGGCATGTGAAACCCGCATGTGGAGCATTCGTTTGTGTGGGATGCTCTACAGGCTTCATTTAAGTCCTAGGTACTCAAAGGGCACTAAGCATAGAGTGTGAAAACTGAGTTTCCTTGAGAGCTGCTTGGAAGCCTGATGGTGTGTGAAGTTAGTGAGCCAAATGGAGTTGTTCTCCCACAAGAACCACTCGGCTGATCCTTCTTCAATATGCCCTTCACCAACATGCAGTGTTTCCTTGATTGAATTAGCTCTCACACCAATATTTGCGTCTAGAGCCTTTGCATTGAGGGCTATGTGAAAATGGCTGTGGCGCTGAAGTTGCGTGAGAATGTGGAGTTGGTGGCATGTGAAACCCGCATGTGGAGCATTCGTTTGTGTGGGATGCTCTTCCAGGTTCATTCCTAGATAATGCACTCAAAGGGCACTAAGCATAGAGTGTGAAAACTGAGTTTCCTTGAGAGCTGCTTGGAAGCCTGATGGTGTGTGAAGTTAGTGAGCCAAATGGAGTTGTTCTCCCACAAGAACCACTCGGCTGATCCTTCTTCAATATGCCCTTCACCAACATGCAGTGTTTCCTTGATTGAATTAGCTCTCACACCAATATTAGCGTCTAGAGCCTTTGCATTGAGGGCTATCTGAAAACGGCTGTGGCGCTGAAGTTGCCTGAGAATGTGGAGTTGATGGCATGTGAAACCCGCATGTGGAGCATTCGTTTTTGTGGGATGCTCTTCCAGGTTCATTCCTAGATAATGCACTCAAAGGGCTCTAAGCATAGAGTGTGAAAACTGAGTTTCCTTGAGAGCTGCTTGGAAGCCTGATGGTGTGTGAAGTTAGTGAGCCAAATGGAGTTGTTCTCCCACAAGAACCACTCGGCTGATCCTTCTTCAATATGCCCTTCACCAACATGCAGTGTTTCCTTGATTGAATTAGCTCTCACACCAATATTTGCGTCTAGAGCCTTTGCATTGAGGGCTATCTGAAAACGGCTGTGGCGCTGAAGTTGCCTGAGAATGTGGAGTTGATGGCATGTGAAACCCGCATGTGGAGCATTCGTTTTTGTGGGATGCTCTTCCAGGTTCATTCCTAGATAATGCACTCAAAGGGCTCTAAGCATAGAGTGTGAAAACTGAGTTTCCTTGAGAGCTGCTTGGAAGCCTGATGGTGTGTGAAGTTAGTGAGCCAAATGGAGTTGTTCTCCCACAAGAACCACTCGGCTGATCCTTCTTCAATATGCCCTTCACCAACATGCAGTGTTTCCTTGATTGAATTAGCTCTCACACCAATATTTGCGTCTAGAGCCTTTGCATTGAGGGCTATGTGAAAACGGCTGTGGCGCTGAAATTGCGTGAGAATGTGGAGTTGGTGGCATGTGAAACCCGCATGTGGAGCATTCGTTTGTGTGGGATGCTCTACCAGGTTCATTCCTAGATAATGCACTCAAAGGGCACTAAGCATAGAGTGTGAAAACTGAGTTTCCTTGAGAGCTGCTTGGAAGCCTGATGGTGTGTGAAGTTAGTGAGCCAAATGGAGTTGTTCTCCCACAAGAACCACTCGGCTGATCCTTCTTCAATATGCCCTTCACCAACATGCAGTGTTTCCTTGATTGAATTAGCTCTCACACCAATATTTGCGTCTAGAGCCTTTGCATTGAGGGCTATCTGAAAACGGCTGTGGCGCTGAAGTTGCCTGTCAATGTGGAGTTGGTGGCATGTGAAACCCGCATGTGGAGCATTCGTTTGTGTGGGATGCTCTACCAGCTTCATTTCAGTCCTAGGTACTCAAAGGGCACTAAGCATAGAGTGTGAAAACTGAGTTTCCTTGAGAGCTGCTTGGAAGCCTGATGGTGTGTGAAGTTAGTGAGCCAAATGGAGTTGTTCTCCCACAAGAACCACTCGGCTGATCCTTCTTCAATATGCCCTTCACCAACATGCAGTGTTTCCTTGATTGAATTAGCTCTCACACCAATATTTGCGTCTAGAGCCTTTGCATTGAGGGCTATCTGAAAATTGGTGTGGCGCTGAAGTTGCGTGAGAATGTGGAGTTGGTGGCATGTGAAACCCGCATGTGGAGCATTCGTTTGTGTGGGATGCTCTACCAGGTTCATTCCTAGATAATGCACTCAAAGGGCACTAAGCATAGAGTGTGAAAACTGAGTTTCCTTGAGAGCTGCTTGGAAGCCTGATGGTGTGTGAAGTTAGTGAGCCAAATGGAGTTGTTCTCCCACAAGAACCACTCGGCTGATCCTTCTTCAATATGCCCTTCACCAACATGCAGTGTTTCCTTGATTGAATTAGCTCTCACACCAATATTTGCGTCTAGAGCCTTTGCATTGAGGGCTATCTGAAAACGGCTGTGGCGCTGAAGTTGCCTGAGAATGTGGAGTTGATGGCATGTGAAACCCGCATGTGGAGCATTCGTTTTTGTGGGATGCTCTTCCAGGTTCATTCCTAGATAATGCACTCAAAGGGCTCTAATCATAGAGTGTGAAAACTGAGTTTCCTTGAGAGCTGCTTGGAAGCGTGATGGTGTGTGAAGTTAGTGAGCCAAATGGAGTTGTTCTCCCACAAGAACCACTCGGCTGATCCTTCTTCAATATGCCCTGCACCAACATGCAGTGTTTCCTTGATTGAATTAGCTCTCACACCAATATTTGCGTCTAGAGCCTTTGCATTGAGGGCTATCTGAAAACGGCTGTGGCGCTGAATTTGCCTGTGAATGTGGAGTTGGTGGCATGTGAAACCCGCATGTGGAGCATTCGTTTGTGTGCGATGCTCTACCAGGTTCATTTCAGTCCTAGGTACTCAAAGGGCACTAAGCATAGAGTGTGAAAACTGAGTTTCCTTGAGAGCTGCTTGGAAGCCTGATGGTGTGTGAAGTTAGTGAGCCAAATGGAGTTGTTCTCCCACAAGAACCACTCGGCTGATCCTTCTTCAATATGCCCATCACCAACATGCAGTGTTTCCTTGATTGAATTAGCTCTCACACCAATATTTGCGTCTAGAGCCTTTGCATTGAGGGCTATCTGAAAACGGCTGTGGCGCTGAAGTTGTCTGAGAATGTGGAGTTGATGGCATGTGAAACCCGCATGTGGAGCATTCGTTTTTGTGGGATGCTCTACCAGGTTCATTCCTAGATAATGCACTCAAAGGGCTCTAAGCATAGAGTGTGAAAACTGAGTTTCCTTGAGAGCTGCTTGGAAGCCTGATGGTGTGTGAAGTTAGTGAGCCAAATGGAGTTGTTCTCCCACAAGAACCACTCGGCTGATCCTTCTTCAATATGCCCTTCACCAACATGCAGTGTTTCCTTGATTGAATTAGCTCTCACACCAATATTTGCGTCTAGAGCCTTTGCATTGAGGGCTATCTGAAAACGGCTGTGGCGCTGAAGTTGCGTGAGAATGTGGAGTTGGTGGCATGTGAAACCCGCATGTGGAGCATTCGTTTGTGTGGGATGCTCAACCAGGTTCATTCCTAGATAATGCACTCAAAGGGCACTAATCATAGAGTGTGAAAACTGAGTTTCCTTGAGAGCTGCTTGGAAGCCTGATGGTGTGTGAAGTTAGTGAGCCAAATGGAGTTGTTCTCCCACAAGAACCACTCGGTTGATCCTTCTTCAATATGCCCTTCACCAACATGCAGTGTTTCCTTGATTGAATTAGCTCTCACACCAATATTTGCGTCTAGAGTATTTGCATTGAGGGCTATCTGAAAACGGCTGTGGCGCTGAAGTTGCCTGTGAATGTGGAGTTGGTGGCATGTGAAACCCGCATGTGGAGCATTCGTTTGTGTGGGATGCTCTACCAGCTTCATTTCAGTCCTAGGTACTCAAAGGGCACTACGCATAGAGTGTGAAAACTGAGTTTCCTTGAGAGCTGCTTGGAAGCCTGATGGTGTGTGAAGTTAGTGAGCCAAATGGAGTTGTTCTCCCACAAGAACCACTCGGCTGATCCTTCTTCAATATGCCCTTCACCAACATGCAGTGTTTCCTTGATTGAATTAGCTCTCACACCAATATTTGCGTCTAGAGCCTTTGCAATGAGGGCTATCTGAAAACGGCTGTGGCGCTGAAGTTGCCTGTGAATGTGGAGTTGGTGGCATGTGAAACCCGCATGTGGAGCATTCGTTTGTGTGGGATGCTCTACCAGGTTCATTCCTAGATAAAGCACTCAAAGGGCACTAAGCATAGAGTGTGAAAACTGAGTTTCCTTGAGAGCTGCTTGGAAGGCTGATGGTGTGTGAAGTTAGTGAGCCAAAGAACCATTTGGAAGCCTGATGGTGTGTGAAGTCAGTGAGCCAAATGGAGTTGTTCTCCCACAAGAACCACTCGGCTGATCCTTCTTCAATATGCCCTTCACCAACATGCAGTGTTTCCTTGATTGAATTAGCTCTCACACCAATATTTGCGTCTAGAGCCTTTGCATTGAGGGCTATCTGAAAACTGCTGTGGCGCTGAAGTTGCCTGAGAATGTGGAGTTGATGGCATGTGAAACCCGCATGTGGAGCATTCGTTTTTGTGGGATGCTCTTCCAGGTTCATTCCTAGATAATGCACTCAAAGGGCTCTAAGCATAGAGTGTGAAAACTGAGTTTCCTTGAGAGCTGCTTGGAAGCGTGATGGTGTGTGAAGTTAGTGAGCCAAATGGAGTTGTTCTCCCACAAGAACCACTCGGCTGATCCTTCTTCAATATGCCCTTCACCAACATGCAGTGTTTCCTTGATTGAATTAGCTCTCACACCAATATTTGCGTCTAGAGCCTTTGCATTGAGGGCTATCTGAAAACGGCAGTGGCGCTGAAGTTGCCTGTGAATGTGGAGTTGGTGGCATGTGAAACCCGCATGTGGAGCATTCGTTTGTGTGGGATGCTCTACCAGGTTCATTCCTAGATAATGCACTCAAAGGGCACTAAGCATAGAGTGTGAAAACTGAGTTTCCTTGAGAGCTGCTTGGAAGCCTGATGGTGTGTGAAGTTAGTGAGCCAAATGGAGTTGTTCTCCCACAAGAACCACTCGGCTGATCCTTCTTCAATATGCCCTTCACCAACATGCAGTGTTTCCTTGATTGAATTAGCTCTCACACCAATATTTGCGTCTAGAGCCTTTGCATTGAGGGCTATCTGAAAACGGCTGTGGCGCTGAAGTTGCCTGTGAATGTGGAGTTGGTGGCATGTGAAACCCGCGTGTGGAGCATTCGTTTGTGTGGGATGCTCTACCAGCTTCATTTCAGTCCTAGGTACTCAAAGGGCACTAAGCATAGAGTGTGAAAACTGAGTTTCCTTGAGAGCTGCTTGGAAGCCTGATGGTGTGTGAAGTTAGTGAGCCAAATGGAGTTGTTCTCCCACAAGAACCACTCGGCTGATCCTTCTTCAATATGCCCATCACCAACATGCAGTGTTTCCTTGATTGAATTAGCTCTCACACCAATATTTGCGTCTAGAGCCTTTGCATTGAGGGCTATCTGAAAACGGCTGTGGCGCTGAAGTTGCCTGAGAATGTGGAGTTGATGGCATGTGAAACCCGCATGTGGAGCATTCGTTTTTGTGGGATGCTCTTCCAGGTTCATTCCTAGATAATGCACTCAAAGGGCTCTAAGCATAGAGTGTGAAAACTGAGTTTCCTTGAGAGCTGCTTGGAAGCCTGATGGTGTGTGAAGTTAGTGAGCCAAATGGAGTTGTTCTCCCACAAGAACCACTCGGCTGATCCTTCTTCAATATGCCCTTCACCAACATGCAGTGTTTCCTTGATTGAATTAGCTCTCACACCAATATTTGCGTCTAGAGCCTTTGCATTGAGGGCTATCTGAAAACGGCTGTGGCGCTGAAGTTGCGTGAGAATGTGGAGTTGGTGGCATGTGAAACCCGCATGTGGAGCATTCGTTTGTGTGGGATGCTCAACCAGGTTCATTCCTAGATAATGCACTCAAAGGGCACTAATCATAGAGTGTGAAAACTGAGTTTCCTTGAGAGCTGCTTGGAAGCCTGATGGTGTGTGAAGTTAGTGAGCCAAATGGAGTTGTTCTCCCACAAGAACCACTCGGTTGATCCTTCTTCAATATGCCCTTCACCAACATGCAGTGTTTCCTTGATTGAATTAGCTCTCACACCAATATTTGCGTCTAGAGCCTTTGCATTGAGGGCTATCTGAAAACGGCTGTGGCGCTGAAGTTGCCTGTGAATGTGGAGTTGGTGGCATGTGAAACCCGCATGTGGAGCATTCGTTTGTGTGGGATGCTCTACCAGCTTCATTTCAGTCCTAGGTACTCAAAGGGCACTACGCATAGAGTGTGAAAACTGAGTTTCCTTGAGAGCTGCTTGGAAGCCTGATGGTGTGTGAAGTTAGTGAGCCAAATGGAGTTGTTCTCCCACAAGAACCACTCGGCTGATCCTTCTTCAATATGCCCTTCACCAACATGCAGTGTTTCCTTGATTGAATTAGCTCTCACACCAATATTTGCGTCTAGAGCCTTTGCAATGAGGGCTATCTGAAAACGGCTGTGGCGCTGAAGTTGCCTGTGAATGTGGAGTTGGTGGCATGTGAAACCCGCATGTGGAGCATTCGTTTGTGTGGGATGCTCTACCAGGTTCATTCCTAGATAAAGCACTCAAAGGGCACTAAGCATAGAGTGTGAAAACTGAGTTTCCTTGAGAGCTGCTTGGAAGGCTGATGGTGTGTGAAGTTAGTGAGCCAAAGAACCATTTGGAAGCCTGATGGTGTGTGAAGTCAGTGAGCCAAATGGAGTTGTTCTCCCACAAGAACCACTCGGCTGATCCTTCTTCAATATGCCCTTCACCAACATGCAGTGTTTCCTTGATTGAATTAGCTCTCACACCAATATTTGCGTCTAGAGCCTTTGCATTGAGGGCTATCTGAAAACTGCTGTGGCGCTGAAGTTGCCTGAGAATGTGGAGTTGATGGCATGTGAAACCCGCATGTGGAGCATTCGTTTTTGTGGGATGCTCTTCCAGGTTCATTCCTAGATAATGCACTCAAAGGGCTCTAAGCATAGAGTGTGAAAACTGAGTTTCCTTGAGAGCTGCTTGGAAGCGTGATGGTGTGTGAAGTTAGTGAGCCAAATGGAGTTGTTCTCCCACAAGAACCACTCGGCTGATCCTTCTTCAATATGCCCTTCACCAACATGCAGTGTTTCCTTGATTGAATAAGCTCTCACACCAATATTTGCGTCTAGAGCCTTTGCATTGAGGGCTATCTGAAAACGGCAGTGGCGCTGAAGTTGCCTGTGAATGTGGAGTTGGTGGCATGTGAAACCCGCATGTGGAGCATTCGTTTGTGTGGGATGCTCTACCAGGTTCATTCCTAGATAATGCACTCAAAGGGCACTAAGCATAGAGTGTGAAAACTGAGTTTCCTTGAGAGCTGCTTGGAAGCCTGATGGTGTGTGAAGTTAGTGAGCCAAATGGAGTTGTTCTCCCACAAGAACCACTCGGCTGATCCTTCTTCAATATGCCCTTCACCAACATGCAGTGTTTCCTTGATTGAATTAGCTCTCACACCAATATTTGCGTCTAGAGCCTTTGCATTGAGGGCTATCTGAAAACGGCTGTGGCGCTGAAGTTGCCTGTGAATGTGGAGTTGGTGGCATGTGAAACCCGCGTGTGGAGCATTCGTTTGTGTGGGATGCTCTACCAGCTTCATTTCAGTCCTAGGTACTCAAAGGGCACTAAGCATAGAGTGTGAAAACTGAGTTTCCTTGAGAGCTGCTTGGAAGCCTGATGGTGTGTGAAGTTAGTGAGCCAAATGGAGTTGTTCTCCCACAAGAACCACTCGGCTGATCCTTCTTCAATATGCCCTTCACCAACATGCAGTGTTTCCTTGATTGAATTAGCTCTCACACCAATATTTGCGTCTAGAGCCTTTGCATTGAGGGCTATCTGAAAACTGCTGTGGCGCTGAAGTTGCCTGAGAATGTGGAGTTGATGGCATGTGAAACCCGCATGTGGAGCATTCGTTTTTGTGGGATGCTCTTCCAGGTTCATTCCTAGATAATGCACTCAAAGGGCTCTAAGCATAGAGTGTGAAAACTGAGTTTCCTTGAGAGCTGCTTGGAAGCCTGATGGTGTGTGAAGTTAGTGAGCCAAATGGAGTTGTTCTCCCACAAGAACCACTCGGCTGATCCTTCTTCAATATGCCCTTCACCAACATGCAGTGTTTCCTTGATTGAATTAGCTCTCACACCAATATTTGCGTCTAGAGCCTTTGCATTGAGGGCTATCTGAAAACGGCTGTGGCGCTGAAGTTGCCTGTGAATGTGGAGTTGGTGGCATGTGAAACCCGCATGTGGAGCATTCGTTTGTGTGGGATGCTCTACCAGGTTCATTCCTAGATAATACACTCAAAGGGCACTAAGCATAGAGTGTGAAAACTGAGTTTCCTTGAGAGCTGCTTGGAAGCCTGATGGTGTGTGAAGTTAGTGAGCCAAATGGAGTTGTTCTCCCACAAGAACCACTCGGCTGATCCTTCTTCAATATGCCCTTCACCAACATGCAGTGTTTCCTTGATTGAATTAGCTCTCACACCAATATTTGCGTCTAGAGCCTTTGCATTGAGGGCTATCTGAAAACGGCTGTGGCGCTGAAGTTGCCTGTGAATGTGGAGTTGGTGGCATGTGAAACCCGCATGTGGAGCATTCGTTTGTGTGGGATGCTCTACCAGGTTCATTCCTAGATAATGCTCTCAAAGGGCACTAAGCATAGAGTGTGAAAACTGAGTTTCCTTGAGAGCTGCTTGGAAGCCTGATGGTGTGTGAAGTTAGTGAGCCAAATGGAGTTGTTCTCCCACAAGAACCACTCGGCTGATCCTTCTTCAATATGCCCTGCACCAACATGCAGTGTTTCCTTGATTGAATTAGCTCTCACACCAATATTTGCGTCTAGAGCCTTTGCATTGAGGGCTATCTGAAAACGGCTGTGGCGCTGAAGTTGCCTGTCAATGTGGAGTTGGTGGCATGTGAAACCCGCATGTGGAGCATTCGTTTGTGTGGGATGCTCTACCAGCTTCATTTCAGTCCTAGGTACTCAAAGGGCACTAAGCATAGAGTGTGAAAACTGAGTTTCCTTGAGAGCTGCTTGGAAGCCTGATGGTGTGTGAAGTTAGTGAGCCAAAGAACCATTTGGAAGCGTGATGGTGTGTGAAGGTATTGAGCCAAATGGAGTTGTTCTCCCACAAGAACCACTCGGCTGATCCTTCTTCAATATGCCCTTCACCAACATGCAGTGTTTCCTTGATTGAATTAGCTCTCACACCAATATTAGCGTCTAGAGCCTTTGCATTGAGGGCTATCTGAAAACGGCTGTGGCGCTGAAGTTGCCTGTGAATGTGGAGTTGGTGGCATGTGAAACCCGCATGTGGAGCATTCGTTTTTGTGGGATGCTCTACCAGGTTCATTCCTCGATAATGCACTCAAAGGGCACTAATCATAGAGTGTGAAAACTGAGTTTCCTTGAGAGCTGCTTGGAAGCCTGATGGTGTGTGAAGTTAGTGAGCCAAATGGAGTTGTTCTCCCACAAGAACCACTCGGCTGATCCTTGTTCAATATGCCCTTCAACAACATGCAGTGTTTCCTTGATTGAATTAGCTCTCACACCAATATTTGCGTCTAGAGCCTTTGCATTGAGGGCTATCTGAAAACGGCTGTGGCGCTGAAGTTGCGTGAGAATGTGGAGTTGGTGGCATGTGAAACCCGCATGTGGAGCATTCGTTTGTGTGGGATGCTCTACCAGGTTCATTCCTAGATAAAGCACTCAAAGGGCACTAAGCATAGAGTGTGAAAACTGAGTTTCCTTGAGAGCTGCTTGGAAGGCTGATGGTGTGTGAAGTTAGTGAGCCAAAGAACCATTTGGAAGCCTGATGGTGTGTGAAGTCAGTGAGCCAAATGGAGTTGTTCTCCCACAAGAACCACTCGGCTGATCCTTCTTCAATATGCCCTTCACCAACATGCAGTGTTTCCTTGATTGAATTAGCTCTCACACCAATATTTGCGTCTAGAGCCTTTGCATTGAGGGCTATCTGAAAACTGCTGTGGCGCTGAAGTTGCCTGAGAATGTGGAGTTGATGGCATGTGAAACCCGCATGTGGAGCATTCGTTTTTGTGGGATGCTCTTCCAGGTTCATTCCTAGATAATGCACTCAAAGGGCTCTAAGCATAGAGTGTGAAAACTGAGTTTCCTTGAGAGCTGCTTGGAAGCGTGATGGTGTGTGAAGTTAGTGAGCCAAATGGAGTTGTTCTCCCACAAGAACCACTCGGCTGATCCTTCTTCAATATGCCCTTCACCAACATGCAGTGTTTCCTTGATTGAATTAGCTCTCACACCAATATTTGCGTCTAGAGCCTTTGCATTGAGGGCTATCTGAAAACGGCAGTGGCGCTGAAGTTGCCTGTGAATGTGGAGTTGGTGGCATGTGAAACCCGCATGTGGAGCATTCGTTTGTGTGGGATGCTCTACCAGGTTCATTCCTAGATAATGCACTCAAAGGGCACTAAGCATAGAGTGTGAAAACTGAGTTTCCTTGAGAGCTGCTTGGAAGCCTGATGGTGTGTGAAGTTAGTGAGCCAAATGGAGTTGTTCTCCCACAAGAACCACTCGGCTGATCCTTCTTCAATATGCCCTTCACCAACATGCAGTGTTTCCTTGATTGAATTAGCTCTCACACCAATATTTGCGTCTAGAGCCTTTGCATTGAGGGCTATCTGAAAACGGCTGTGGCGCTGAAGTTGCCTGTGAATGTGGAGTTGGTGGCATGTGAAACCCGCGTGTGGAGCATTCGTTTGTGTGGGATGCTCTACCAGCTTCATTTCAGTCCTAGGTACTCAAAGGGCACTAAGCATAGAGTGTGAAAACTGAGTTTCCTTGAGAGCTGCTTGGAAGCCTGATGGTGTGTGAAGTTAGTGAGCCAAATGGAGTTGTTCTCCCACAAGAACCACTCGGCTGATCCTTCTTCAATATGCCCATCACCAACATGCAGTGTTTCCTTGATTGAATTAGCTCTCACACCAATATTTGCGTCTAGAGCCTTTGCATTGAGGGCTATCTGAAAACGGCTGTGGCGCTGAAGTTGCCTGAGAATGTGGAGTTGATGGCATGTGAAACCCGCATGTGGAGCATTCGTTTTTGTGGGATGCTCTTCCAGGTTCATTCCTAGATAATGCACTCAAAGGGCTCTAAGCATAGAGTGTGAAAACTGAGTTTCCTTGAGAGCTGCTTGGAAGCCTGATGGTGTGTGAAGTTAGTGAGCCAAATGGAGTTGTTCTCCCACAAGAACCACTCGGCTGATCCTTCTTCAATATGCCCTTCACCAACATGCAGTGTTTCCTTGATTGAATTAGCTCTCACACCAATATTTGCGTCTAGAGCCTTTGCATTGAGGGCTATCTGAAAACGGCTGTGGCGCTGAAGTTGCGTGAGAATGTGGAGTTGGTGGCATGTGAAACCCGCATGTGGAGCATTCGTTTGTGTGGGATGCTCAACCAGGTTCATTCCTAGATAATGCACTCAAAGGGCACTAATCATAGAGTGTGAAAACTGAGTTTCCTTGAGAGCTGCTTGGAAGCCTGATGGTGTGTGAAGTTAGTGAGCCAAATGGAGTTGTTCTCCCACAAGAACCACTCGGTTGATCCTTCTTCAATATGCCCTTCACCAACATGCAGTGTTTCCTTGATTGAATTAGCTCTCACACCAATATTTGCGTCTAGAGCCTTTGCATTGAGGGCTATCTGAAAACGGCTGTGGCGCTGAAGTTGCCTGTGAATGTGGAGTTGGTGGCATGTGAAACCCGCATGTGGAGCATTCGTTTGTGTGGGATGCTCTACCAGCTTCATTTCAGTCCTAGGTACTCAAAGGGCACTACGCATAGAGTGTGAAAACTGAGTTTCCTTGAGAGCTGCTTGGAAGCCTGATGGTGTGTGAAGTTAGTGAGCCAAATGGAGTTGTTCTCCCACAAGAACCACTCGGCTGATCCTTCTTCAATATGCCCTTCACCAACATGCAGTGTTTCCTTGATTGAATTAGCTCTCACACCAATATTTGCGTCTAGAGCCTTTGCAATGAGGGCTATCTGAAAACGGCTGTGGCGCTGAAGTTGCCTGTGAATGTGGAGTTGGTGGCATGTGAAACCCGCATGTGGAGCATTCGTTTGTGTGGGATGCTCTACCAGGTTCATTCCTAGATAAAGCACTCAAAGGGCACTAAGCATAGAGTGTGAAAACTGAGTTTCCTTGAGAGCTGCTTGGAAGGCTGATGGTGTGTGAAGTTAGTGAGCCAAAGAACCATTTGGAAGCCTGATGGTGTGTGAAGTCAGTGAGCCAAATGGAGTTGTTCTCCCACAAGAACCACTCGGCTGATCCTTCTTCAATATGCCCTTCACCAACATGCAGTGTTTCCTTGATTGAATTAGCTCTCACACCAATATTTGCGTCTAGAGCCTTTGCATTGAGGGCTATCTGAAAACTGCTGTGGCGCTGAAGTTGCCTGAGAATGTGGAGTTGATGGCATGTGAAACCCGCATGTGGAGCATTCGTTTTTGTGGGATGCTCTTCCAGGTTCATTCCTAGATAATGCACTCAAAGGGCTCTAAGCATAGAGTGTGAAAACTGAGTTTCCTTGAGAGCTGCTTGGAAGCGTGATGGTGTGTGAAGTTAGTGAGCCAAATGGAGTTGTTCTCCCACAAGAACCACTCGGCTGATCCTTCTTCAATATGCCCTTCACCAACATGCAGTGTTTCCTTGATTGAATTAGCTCTCACACCAATATTTGCGTCTAGAGCCTTTGCATTGAGGGCTATCTGAAAACGGCAGTGGCGCTGAAGTTGCCTGTGAATGTGGAGTTGGTGGCATGTGAAACCCGCATGTGGAGCATTCGTTTGTGTGGGATGCTCTACCAGGTTCATTCCTAGATAATGCACTCAAAGGGCACTAAGCATAGAGTGTGAAAACTGAGTTTCCTTGAGAGCTGCTTGGAAGCCTGATGGTGTGTGAAGTTAGTGAGCCAAATGGAGTTGTTCTCCCACAAGAACCACTCGGCTGATCCTTCTTCAATATGCCCTTCACCAACATGCAGTGTTTCCTTGATTGAATTAGCTCTCACACCAATATTTGCGTCTAGAGCCTTTGCATTGAGGGCTATCTGAAAACGGCTGTGGCGCTGAAGTTGCCTGTGAATGTGGAGTTGGTGGCATGTGAAACCCGCGTGTGGAGCATTCGTTTGTGTGGGATGCTCTACCAGCTTCATTTCAGTCCTAGGTACTCAAAGGGCACTAAGCATAGAGTGTGAAAACTGAGTTTCCTTGAGAGCTGCTTGGAAGCCTGATGGTGTGTGAAGTTAGTGAGCCAAATGGAGTTGTTCTCCCACAAGAACCACTCGGCTGATCCTTCTTCAATATGCCCTTCACCAACATGCAGTGTTTCCTTGATTGAATTAGCTCTCACACCAATATTTGCGTCTAGAGCCTTTGCATTGAGGGCTATCTGAAAACTGCTGTGGCGCTGAAGTTGCCTGAGAATGTGGAGTTGATGGCATGTGAAACCCGCATGTGGAGCATTCGTTTTTGTGGGATGCTCTTCCAGGTTCATTCCTAGATAATGCACTCAAAGGGCTCTAAGCATAGAGTGTGAAAACTGAGTTTCCTTGAGAGCTGCTTGGAAGCCTGATGGTGTGTGAAGTTAGTGAGCCAAATGGAGTTGTTCTCCCACAAGAACCACTCGGCTGATCCTTCTTCAATATGCCCTTCACCAACATGCAGTGTTTCCTTGATTGAATTAGCTCTCACACCAATATTTGCGTCTAGAGCCTTTGCATTGAGGGCTATCTGAAAACGGCTGTGGCGCTGAAGTTGCCTGTGAATGTGGAGTTGGTGGCATGTGAAACCCGCATGTGGAGCATTCGTTTGTGTGGGATGCTCTACCAGGTTCATTCCTAGATAATACACTCAAAGGGCACTAAGCATAGAGTGTGAAAACTGAGTTTCCTTGAGAGCTGCTTGGAAGCCTGATGGTGTGTGAAGTTAGTGAGCCAAATGGAGTTGTTCTCCCACAAGAACCACTCGGCTGATCCTTCTTCAATATGCCCTTCACCAACATGCAGTGTTTCCTTGATTGAATTAGCTCTCACACCAATATTTGCGTCTAGAGCCTTTGCATTGAGGGCTATCTGAAAACGGCTGTGGCGCTGAAGTTGCCTGTGAATGTGGAGTTGGTGGCATGTGAAACCCGCATGTGGAGCATTCGTTTGTGTGGGATGCTCTACCAGGTTCATTCCTAGATAATGCTCTCAAAGGGCACTAAGCATAGAGTGTGAAAACTGAGTTTCCTTGAGAGCTGCTTGGAAGCCTGATGGTGTGTGAAGTTAGTGAGCCAAATGGAGTTGTTCTCCCACAAGAACCACTCGGCTGATCCTTCTTCAATATGCCCTGCACCAACATGCAGTGTTTCCTTGATTGAATTAGCTCTCACACCAATATTTGCGTCTAGAGCCTTTGCATTGAGGGCTATCTGAAAACGGCTGTGGCGCTGAAGTTGCCTGTCAATGTGGAGTTGGTGGCATGTGAAACCCGCATGTGGAGCATTCGTTTGTGTGGGATGCTCTACCAGCTTCATTTCAGTCCTAGGTACTCAAAGGGCACTAAGCATAGAGTGTGAAAACTGAGTTTCCTTGAGAGCTGCTTGGAAGCCTGATGGTGTGTGAAGTTAGTGAGCCAAAGAACCATTTGGAAGCGTGATGGTGTGTGAAGGTATTGAGCCAAATGGAGTTGTTCTCCCACAAGAACCACTCGGCTGATCCTTCTTCAATATGCCCTTCACCAACATGCAGTGTTTCCTTGATTGAATTAGCTCTCACACCAATATTAGCGTCTAGAGCCTTTGCATTGAGGGCTATCTGAAAACGGCTGTGGCGCTGAAGTTGCCTGTGAATGTGGAGTTGGTGGCATGTGAAACCCGCATGTGGAGCATTCGTTTTTGTGGGATGCTCTACCAGGTTCATTCCTCGATAATGCACTCAAAGGGCACTAATCATAGAGTGTGAAAACTGAGTTTCCTTGAGAGCTGCTTGGAAGCCTGATGGTGTGTGAAGTTAGTGAGCCAAATGGAGTTGTTCTCCCACAAGAACCACTCGGCTGATCCTTGTTCAATATGCCCTTCAACAACATGCAGTGTTTCCTTGATTGAATTAGCTCTCACACCAATATTTGCGTCTAGAGCCTTTGCATTGAGGGCTATCTGAAAACGGCTGTGGCGCTGAAGTTGCGTGAGAATGTGGAGTTGGTGGCATGTGAAACCCGCATGTGGAGCATTCGTTTGTGTGGGATGCTCTTCCAGGTTCATTCCTAGATAATGCACTCAAAGGGCACTAAGCATAGAGTGTGAAAACTGAGTTTCCTTGAGAGCTGCTTGGAAGCCTGATGGTGTGTGAAGTTAGTGAGCCAAAGAACCATTTGGAAGCGTGATGGTGTGTGAAGTTAGTGAGCCAAATGTAGTTGTTCTCCCACAAGAACCACTCGGCTGATCCTTCTTCAATATGCCCTTCACCAACATGCAGTGTTTCCTTGATTGAATTAGCTCTCACACCAATATTTGCGTCTAGAGCCTTTGCATTGAGGGCTATCTGAAAACGGTTGTGGCGCTGAAGTTGCCTGAGAATGTGGAGTTGATGGCATGTGAAACCCGCATATGGAGCATTCGTTTTTGTGGGATGCTCTTCCAGGTTCATTCCTAGATAATGCACTCAAAGGGCACTAAGCATAGAGTGTGAAAACTGAGTTTCCTTGAGAGCTGCTTGGAAGCCTGATGGTGTGTGAAGTTAGTGAGCCAAATGGAGTTGTTCTCCCACAAGAACCACTCGGCTGATCCTTCTTCAATATGCCCTTCACCAACATGCAGTGTTTCCTTGATTGAATTAGCTCTCACACCAATATTTGCGTCTAGAGCCTTTGCATTGAGGGCTATCTGAAAACGGCTGTGGCGCTGAAGTTGCCTGTGAATGTGGAGTTGGTGGCATGTGAAACCCGCATGTGGAGCATTCGTTTGTGTGGGATGCTCTACCAGGTTCATTCCTAGATAATGCACTCAAAGGGCACTAAGCATAGAGTGTGAAAACTGAGTTTCCTTGAGAGCTGCTTGGAAGCCTGATGGTGTGTGAAGTTAGTGAGCCAAATGGAGTTGTTCTCCCACAAGAACCACTCGGCTGATCCTTCTTCAATATGCCCTTCACCAACATGCAGTGTTTCCTTGATTGAATTAGCTCTCACACCAATATTTGCGTCTAGAGCCTTTGCATTGAGGGCTATCTGAAAACGGCTGTGGCGCTGAAGTTGCCTGTGAATGTGGAGTTGGTGGCATGTGAAACCCGCATGTGGAGCATTCGTTTGTGTGGGATGCTCTACCAGCTTCATTTCAGTCCTAGGTACTCAAAGGGCACTAAGCATAGAGTGTGAAAACTGAGTTTCCTTGAGAGCTGCTTGGAAGCCTGATGGTGTGTGAAGTTAGTGAGCCAAATGGAGTTGTTCTCCCACAAGAACCACTCGGCTGATCCTTCTTCAATATGCCCTTCACCAACATGCAGTGTTTCCTTGATTGAATTAGCTCTCACACCAATATTTGCGTCTAGAGCCTTTGCATTGAGGGCTATCTGAAAATGGCTGTGGCGCTGAAGTTGCCTGTGAATGTGGAGTTGGTGGCATGTGAAACCCGCATGTGGAGCATTCGTTTGTGTGGGATGCTCTACCAGGTTCATCTCAGTCCTAACCATACAAAGGGCACTAAGCATAGAGTGTGAAAACTGAGTTTCCTTGAGAGCTGCTTGGAAGCCTGATGGTGTGTGAAGTTAGTGAGCCAAGTGGAGTTGTTCTCCCACAAGAACCACTCGGCTGATCCTTCTTCAATATGCCCTTCACCAACATGCAGTGTTTCCTTGATTGAATTAGCTCTCACACCAATATTTGCGTCTAGAGCCTTTGCATTGAGGGCTATGTGAAAACGGCTGTGGCGCTGAAGTTGCCTGTGAATGTGGAGTTGGTGGCATGTGAAACCCTCATGTGGAGCATTCGTTTGTGTGGGATGCTCTACCAGGTTCATTCCTAGATAATGCAGTGAAAGGGCACTAAGCATAGAGTGTGAAAACGGAGTTTCCTTGAGAGCTGCTTGGAAGCCTGATGGTGTGTGAAGTTAGTGAGCCAAATGGAGTTGTTCTCCCACAAGAACCACTTGGCTGATCCTTCTTCAATATGGCCTTCACCAACATGCAGTGTTTCCTTGATTGAATTAGCTCTCACACCAATATTTGCGTCTAGAGCCTTTGCATTGAGGGCTATCTGAAAATGGCTGTGGCGCTGAAGTTGCCTGTGAATGTGGAGTTGGTGGCATGTGAAACCCGCATGTGGAGCATTCGTTTGTGTGGGATGCTCTAGTAGATTCATTCCTAGATAATGCACTCAAATGGCACTAAGCATAGAGTGTGAAAACTGAGTTTTCTTGAGAGCTGCTTGGAAGCCTGATGGTGTGTGAAGTTAGTGAGCCAAATGGAGTTGTTCTCCCACAAGAACCACTCGGCTGATCCTTCTTCAATATGCCCTTCACCAACATGCAGTGTTTCCTTGATTGAATTAGCTCTCACACCAATATTTGCTTCTAGAGCGTTTGCATTGAGGGCTATCTGAAAACGGCTGTGGCGCTGAAGTTGCCTGTGAATGTGGAGTTGGTGGCATGTGAAACCCGCATGTGGAGCATTCCTTTGTGTGGGATGCTCTACCAGGTTCATTCCTAGATAATGCACTCAAAGGGCACTAAGCATAGAGTGTGAAAACGGAGTTTCCTTGAGAGCTGCTTGGAAGCCTGATGGTGTGTGAAGTTAGTGAGCCAAATGGAGTTGTTCTCCCACAAGAACCACTCGGCTGATCCTTCTTCAATATGGCCTTCACCAACATGCAGTGTTTCCTTGATTGAATTAGCTCTCACACCAATATTTGCGTCTAGAGCCTTTGCATTGAGGGCTATCTGAAAGCTGCTGTGGCGCTGAAGTTGCCTGTGAATGTGGAGTTGGTGGCATGTGAAACCCGCATGTGGAGCATTCTTTTTTGTGTGGGATGCTCACCAAGCTTCATTTCAGTCCTAGGCACTCAAAGGGCACTAAGCATAGAGTGTGAAAACTGAGTTTCCTTGAGAGCTACTTGGAAGCCTGATGGTGTGTGAAGTTAGTGAGCCAAATGGAGTTGTTCTCCCACAAGAACCACTCGGCTGATCCTTCTTCAATATGCCCTTCACCAACATGCAGTGTTTCCTTGATTGAATTAGCTCTCACACCAATATTTGCGTCTAGAGCCTTTGCATTGAGGGCTATCTGAAAACGGCTGTGGCGCTGAAGTTGCCTGTGAATGTGGAGTTGGTGGCATGTGAAACCCGCATGTGGAGCATTCGTTTGTGTGGAATGCTCTACCAGGGTCATTCCTAGATAATGCAGTGAAACAGCACTAAGCATAGAGTGTGAAAACTGAGTTTCCTTGAGAGCTGCTTGGAAGCCTGATGGTGTGTGAAGTTAGTGAGCCAAATGGAGTTGTTCTCCCACAAGAACCACTCGGCTGATCCTTCTTCAATATGCCCTTCACCAACATGCAGTGTTTCCTTGATTGAATTAGCTCTCACACCAATATTTGCGTCTAGAGCCTTTGCATTGAGGGCTATCTGAAAATGACTGTGGTGCTGAAGTTGCCTGTGAATGTGGAGTTGGTGGCATGTGAAACCCGCATGTGGAGCATTCGTTTGTGTGGGATGCTCTACCAGGTTCATTCCTAGATAATGCAGTGAAAGGGCACTAAGCATAGAGTGTGAAAACGGAGTTTCCTTGAGAGCTGCTTGGAAGCCTGATGGTGTGTGAAGTTAGTGAGCCAAATGGAGTTGTTCTCCCACAAGAACCACTCGGCTGATCCTTCTTCAATATGCCCTTCACCAACATGCAGTGTTTCCTTGATTGAATTAGCTCTCACACCAATATTTGCGTCTAGAGCCTTTGCATTGAGGGCTATCTGAAAACGGCTGTGGCGCTGAAGTTGCGTGAGAATGTGGAGTTGGTGGCATGTGAAACCCGCATGTGGAGCATTCGTTTGTGTGGGATGCTCTACCAGGTTCATTCCTAGATAATGCACTCAAAGGGCACTAAGCATAGAGTGTGAAAACTGAGTTTCCTTGAGAGCTGCTTGGACGCCTGATGGTGTGTGAAGTTAGTGAGCCAAATGGAGTTGTTCTCCCACAAGAACCACTCGGCTGATCCTTCTTCAATATGCCCTTCACCAACATGCAGTGTTTCCTTGATTGAATTGTCCCCCACACCAATATTTGCGTCTAGAGCCTTTGCATTGAGGGCTATCTGAAAATGGCTGTGGCGCTGAAGTTGCCTGTCAATGTGGAGTTGGTGGCATGTGAAACCCGCATGTGGAGCATTCGTTTGTGTGGGATGCTCTAGTAGATTCATTCCTAGATAATGCACTCAAATGGCACTAAGCATAGAGTGTGAAAACTGAGTTTTCTTGAGAGCTGCTTGGAAGCCTGATGGTGTGTGAAGTTAGTGAGCCAAATGGAGTTGTTCTCCCACAAGAACCACTCGGCTGATCCTTCTTCAATATGCCCTTCACCAACATGCAGTGTTTCCTTGATTGAATTAGCTCTCACACCAATATTTGCTTCTAGAGCGTTTGCATTGAGGGCTATCTGAAAACGGCTGTGGCGCTGAAGTTGCCTGTGAATGTGGAGTTGGTGGCATGTGAAACCCGCATGTGGAGCATTCCTTTGTGTGGGATGCTCTACCAGGTTCATTCCTAGATAATGCACTCAAAGGGCACTAAGCATAGAGTGTGAAAACGGAGTTTCCTTGAGAGCTGCTTGGAAGCCTGATGGTGTGTGAAGTTAGTGAGCCAAATGGAGTTGTTCTCCCACAAGAACCACTCGGCTGATCCTTCTTCAATATGGCCTTCACCAACATGCAGTGTTTCCTTGATTGAATTAGCTCTCACACCAATATTTGCGTCTAGAGCCTTTGCATTGAGGGCTATCTGAAAGCTGCTGTGGCGCTGAAGTTGCCTGTGAATGTGGAGTTGGTGGCATGTGAAACCCGCATGTGGAGCATTCTTTTTTGTGTGGGATGCTCACCAAGCTTCATTTCAGTCCTAAGCACTCAAAGGGCACTAAGCATAGAGTGTGAAAACTGAGTTTCCTTGAGAGCTACTTGGAAGCCTGATGGTGTGTGAAGTTAGTGAGCCAAATGGAGTTGTTCTCCCACAAGAACCACTCGGCTGATCCTTCTTCAATATGCCCTTCACCAACATGCAGTGTTTCCTTGATTGAATTAGCTCTCACACCAATATTTGCGTCTAGAGCCTTTGCATTGAGGGCTATCTGAAAACGGCTGTGGCGCTGAAGTTGCCTGTGAATGTGGAGTTGGTGGCATGTGAAACCCGCATGTGGAGCATTCGTTTGTGTGGAATGCTCTACCAGGGTCATTCCTAGATAATGCAGTGAAAGAGCACTAAGCATAGAGTGTGAAAACTGAGTTTCCTTGAGAGCTGGTTGGAAGCCTGATGGTGTGTGAAGTTAGTGAGCCAAATGGAGTTGTTCTCCCACAAGAACCACTCGGCTGATCCTTCTTCAATATGCCCTTCACCAACATGCAGTGTTTCCTTGATTGAATTAGCTCTCACACCAATATTTGTGTCTAGAGCCTTTGCATTGAGGGCTATCTGAAAATGACTGTGGCGCTGAAGTTGCCTGTGAATGTGGAGTTGGTGGCATGTGAAACCCGCATGTGGAGCATTCGTTTGTGTGGGATGCTCTACCAGGTTCATTCCTAGATAATGCAGTGAAAGAGCACTAAGCATAGAGTGTGAAAACTGAGTTTCCTTGAGAGCTGCTTGGAAGCCTGATGGTGTGTGAAGTTAGTGAGCCAAATGGAGTTGTTCTCCCACAAGAACCACTCGGCTGATCCTTCTTCAATATGCCCTTCACCAACATGCAGTGTTTCCTTGATTGAATTAGCTCTCACACCAATATTTGCGTCTAGAGCCTTTGCATTGAGGGCTATCTGAAAACGGCTGTGGCGCTGAAGTTGCGTGAGAATGTGGAGTTGGTGGCATGTGAAACCCGCATGTGGAGCATTCGTTTGTGTGGGATGCTCTACCAGGTTCATTCCTAGATAATGCACTCAAAGGGCACTAAGCATAGAGTGTGAAAACTGAGTTTCCTTGAGAGCTGCTTGGACGCCTGATGGTGTGTGAAGTTAGTGAGCCAAATGGAGTTGTTCTCCCACAAGAACCACTCGGCTGATCCTTCTTCAATATGCCCTTCACCAACATGCAGTGTTTCCTTGATTGAATTGTCCCCCACACCAATATTTGCGTCTAGAGCCTTTGCATTGAGGGCTATCTGAAAACGGCTGTGGCGCTGAAGTTGCCTGAGAATGTGGAGTTGATGGCATGTGAAACCCGCATGTGGAGCATTCGTTTTTGTGGGATGCTCTTCCAGGTTCATTCCTAGATAATGCACTCAAAGGGCTCTAAGCATAGAGCGTGAAAACTGAGTTTCCTTGAGAGCTGCTTGGAAGCCTGATGGTGTGTGAAGTTAGTGAGCCAAATGGAGTTGTTCTCCCACAAGAACCACTTGGCTGAGTCTTCTTCAATATGCCCTTCACCAACATGCAGTGTTTCCTTGATTGAATTAGCTCTCACACCAATATTTGCGTCTAGAGCCTTTGCATTGAGGGCTATCTGAAAACGGCTGTGGCGCTGTAGTTGCCTGTGAATGTGGAGTTGGTGGCATGTGAAACCCGCATGTGGAGCATTCGTTTGTGTGGGATGCTCTACCAGGTTCATTCCTAGATAATGCACTCAAAGGGCACTAAGCATAGAGTGTGAAAACTGAGTTTCCTTGAGAGCTGCTTGGAAGCCTGATGGTGTGTGAAGTTAGTGAGCCAAATGGAGTTGTTCTCCCACAAGAACCACTCGGCTGATCCTTCTTCAATATGCCCTTCACCAACATGCAGTGTTTCCTTGATTGAATTAGCTCTCACACCAATATTTGCGTCTAGAGCCTTTGCATTGAGGGCTATCTGAAAACGGCTGTGGCGCTGAAGTTGCCTGTGAATGTGGAGTTGGTGGCATGTGAAACCCGCATGTGGAGCATTCGTTTTTGTGGGATGCTCTTCCAGGTTCATTCCTAGATAATGCACTCAAAGGGCACTAAGCATAGAGTGTGAAAACTGAGTTTCCTTGAGAGCTGCTTGGAAGCCTGATGGTGTGTGAAGTTAGTGAGCCAAATGGAGTTGTTCTCCCACAAGAACCACTCGGCTGATCCTTCTTCAATATGCCCTTCACCAACATGCAGTGTTTCCTTGATTGAATTAGCTCTCACACCAATATTTGCGTCTAGAGCCTTTGCATTGAGGGCTATCTGAAAACGGCTGTGGCGCTGAAGTTGCGTGAGAATGTGGAGTTGGTGGCATGTGAAACCCGCATGTGGAGCATTCGTTTGTGTGGGATGCTCTACCAGCTTCATTTCAGTCCTAGGTACTCAAAGGGCACTAAGCATAGAGTGTGAAAACTGAGTTTCCTTGAGAGCTGCTTGGAAGCCTGATGGTGTGTGAAGTTAGTGAGCCAAATGGAGTTGTTCTCCCACAAGAACCACTTGGCTGATCCTTCTTCAATATGCCCTTCACCAACATGCAGTGTTTCCTTGATTGAATTAGCTCTCACACCAATATTTGCGTCTAGAGCCTTTGCATTGAGTGCTATCTGAAAACAGCTGCGGCGCTGAAGTTGCGTGAGAATGTGGAGTTGGTGGCATGTGAAACCCGCATGTGGAGCATTCGTTTGTGTGGGATGCTCTACCAGGTTCATTCCTAGATAATGCACTCAAAGGGCACTAAGCATAGAGTGTGAAAACTGAGTTTCTTTGAGAGCTGCTTGGAAGCCTGATGGTGTGTGAAGTTAGTGAGCCAAAGAACCATTTGGAAGCGTGATGGTGTGTGAAGTTAGTGAGCCAAATGGAGTTGTTCTCCCACAAGAACCACTCGGCTGATCCTTCTTCAATATGCCCTTCACCAACATGCAGTGTTTCCTTGATTGAATTAGCTCTCACACCAATATTTGCGTCTAGAGCCTTTGCATTGAGGGCTATCTGAAAACGGCTGTGGCGCTGAAGTTGCCTGTGAATGTGGAGTTGGTGGCATGTGAAACCCGCATGTGGAGCATTCGTTTGTGTGGGATGCTCTACCAGGTTCATTCCTAGATAATGCACTCAAAGGGCACTAAGCATAGAGTGTGAAAACTGAGTTTCCTTGAGAGCTGCTTGGAAGCCTGATGGTGTGTGAAGTTAGTGAGCCAAATGGAGTTGTTCTCCCACAAGAACCACTCGGCTGATCCTTCTTCAATATGCCCTTCACCAACATGCAGTGTTTCCTTGATTGAATTAGCTCTCACACCAATATTTGCGTCTAGAGCCTTTGCATTGAGGGCTATGTGAAAACTGCTGTGGCGCTGAAGTTGCCTGTGAATGTGGAGTTGATGGCATGTGAAACCCGCATGTGGAGCATTCGTTTGTGTGGGATGCTCTACCAGGTTCATTCCTAGATAAAGCACTCAAAGGGCACTAAGCATAGAGTGTGAAAACTGAGTTTCCTTGAGAGCTGCTTGGAAGCCTGATGGTGTGTGAAGTTAGTGAGCCAAAGAACCATTTGGAAGCCTGATGGTGTGTGAAGTTAGTGAGCCAAATGGAGTTGTTCTCCCACAAGAACCACTCGGCTGATCCTTCTTCAATATGCCCTTCACCAACATGCAGTGTTTCCTTGATTGAATTAGCTCTCACACCAATATTTGCGTCTAGAGCCTTTGCATTGAGGGCTATCTGAAAATGGCTGTGGCGCTGAAGTTGCCTGTGAATGTGGAGTTGGTGGCATGTGAAACCCGCATGTGGAGCATTCGTTTGTGTGGGATGCTCTACCAGGTTCATTCCTAGATAATGCACTCAAAGGGCACTAAGCATAGAGTGTGAAAACTGAGTTTCCTTGAGAGCTGCTTGGAAGCCTGATGGTGTGTGAAGTTAGTGAGCCAAATGGAGTTGTTCTCCCACAAGAACCACTCGGCTGATCCTTCTTCAATATGCCCTTCACCAACATGCAGTGTTTCCTTGATTGAATTAGCTCTCACACCAATATTTGCGTCTAGAGCCTTTGCATTGAGGGCTATCTGAAAATGGCTGTGGCGCTGAAGTTGCCTGTGAATGTGGAGTTGGTGGCATGTGAAACCCGCATGTGGAGCATTCGTTTGTGTGGGATGCTCTACCAGGTTCATTCCTAGATAATGCACTCAAAGGGCACTAAGCATAGAGTGTGAAAACTGAGTTTCCTTGAGAGCTGCTTGGAAGCCTGATGGTGTGTGAAGTTAGTGAGCCAAATGGAGTTGTTCTCCCACAAGAACCACTCGGCTGATCCTTCTTCAATATGCCCTTCACCAACATGCAGTGTTTCCTTGATTGAATTAGCTCTCACACCAATATTTGCGTCTAGAGCCTTTGCATTGAGGGCTATCTGAAAACGGCTGCGGCGCTGAAGTTGCGTGAGAATGTGGAGTTGGTGGCATGTGAAACCCGCATGTGGAGCATTCGTTTGTGTGGGATGCTCTACCAGCTTCATTTCAGTCCTAGGTACTCAAAGGGCACTAAGCATAGAGTGTGAAAACTGAGTTTCCTTGAGAGCTGCTTGGAAGCCTGATGGTGTGTGAAGTTAGTGAGCCAAATGGAGTTGTTCTCCCACAAGAACCACTCGGCTGATCCTTCTTCAATATGCCCTTCACCAACATGCAGTGTTTCCTTGATTGAATTAGCTCTCACACCAATATTTGCGTCTAGAGCCTTTGCATTGAGGGCTATCTGAAAACGGCTGTGGCGCTGAAGTTGCCTGTGAATGTGGAGTTGGTGGCATGTGAAACCCGCATGTGGAGCATTCGTTTGTGTGGGATGCTCTACCAGGTTCATTCCTAGATAATGCACTCAAAGGGCACTAAGCATAGAGTGTGAAAACTGAGTTTCCTTGAGAGCTGCTTGGAAGCCTGATGGTGTGTGAAGTTAGTGAGCCAAATGGAGTTGTTCTCCCACAAGAACCACTCGGCTGATCCTTCTTCAATATGCCCTTCACCAACATGCAGTGTTTCCTTGATTGAATTAGCTCTCACACCAATATTTGCGTCTAGAGCCTTTGCATTGAGGGCTATCTGAAAACGGCTGTGGCGCTGAAGTTGCCTGTGAATGTGGAGTTGATGGCATGTGAAACCCGCATGTGGAGCATTCGTTTGTGTGGGATGCTCTACCAGGTTCATTCCTAGATAATGCACTCAAAGGGCACTAAGCATAGAGTGTGAAAACTGAGTTTCCTTGAGAGCTGCTTGGAAGCCTGATGGTGTGTGAAGTTAGTGAGCCAAAGAACCATTTGGAAGCCTGATGGTGTGTGAAGTTAGTGAGCCAAATGGAGTTGTTCTCCCACAAGAACCACTCGGCTGATCCTTCTTCAATATGCCCTTCACCAACATGCAGTGTTTCCTTGATTGAATTAGCTCTCACACCAATATTTGCGTCTAGAGCCTTTGCATTGGGGGCTATCTGAAAACGGCTGTGGCGCTGAAGTTGCCTGAGAATGTGGAGTTGGTGGCATGTGAAACCCGCATGTGGAGCATTCGTTTTTGTGGGATGCTCTTCCAGGTTCATTCCTAGATAATGCACTCAAAGGGCTCTAAGCATAGAGTGTGAAAACTGAGTTTCCTTGAGAGCTGCTTGGAAGCCTGATGGTGTGTGAAGTTAGTGAGCCAAATGGAGTTGTTCTCCCACAAGAACCACTCGGCTGATCCTTCTTCAATATGGCCTTCACCAACATGCAGTGTTTCCTTGATTGAATTAGCTCTCACACCAATATTTGCGTCTAGAGCCTTTGCATTGAGGGCTATCTGAAAATGGCTGTGGCGCTGAAGTTGCCTGTGAATGTGGAGTTGGTGGCTTGTGAAACCCGCATGTGGAGCATTCGTTTGTGTGGGATGCTCTACCAGGTTCATTCCTAGATAATGCACTCAAAGGGCACTAAGCATAGAGTGTGAAAACTGAGTTTCCTTGAGAGCTGCTTGGAAGCCTGATGGTGTGTGAAGTTAGTGAGCCAAATGGAGTTGTTCTCCCACAAGAACCACTCGGCTGATCCTTCTTCAATATGCCCTTCACCAACATGCAGTGTTTCCTTGATTGAATTAGCTCTCACACCAATATTTGCGTCTAGAGCCTTTGCATTGAGGGCTATCTGAAAATGGCTGTGGCGCTGAAGTTGCCTGTGAATGTGGAGTTGGTGGCATGTGAAACCCGCATGTGGAGCATTCGTTTGTGTGGGATGCTCTACCAGGTTCATTCCTAGATAATGCACTCAAAGGGCACTAAGCATAGAGTGTGAAAACTGAGTTTCCTTGAGAGCTGCTTGGAAGCCTGATGGTGTGTGAAGTTAGTGAGCCAAATGGAGTTGTTCTCCCACAAGAACCACTCGGCTGATCCTTCTTCAATATGCCCTTCACCAACATGCAGTGTTTCCTTGATTGAATTAGCTCTCACACCAATATTTGCGTCTAGAGCCTTTGCATTGAGGGCTATCTGAAAACGGCTGTGGCGCTGAAGTTGCCTGTGAATGTGGAGTTGATGGCATGTGAAACCCGCATGTGGAGCATTCGTTTGTGTGGGATGCTCTACCAGCTTCATTTCAGTCCTAGGTACTCAAAGGGCACTAAGCATAGAGTGTGAAAACTGAGTTTCCTTGAGAGCTGCTTGGAAGCCTGATGGTGTGTGAAGTTAGTGAGCCAAATGGAGTTGTTCTCCCACAAGAACCACTCGGCTGATCCTTCTTCAATATGCCCTTCACCAACATGCAGTGTTTCCTTGATTGAATTAGCTCTCACACCAATATTTGCGTCTAGAGCCTTTGCATTGAGGGCTATGTGAAAACTGCTGTGGCGCTGAAGTTGCGTGAGAATGTGGAGTTGGTGGCATGTGAAACCCGCATGTGGAGCATTCGTTTGTGTGGGATGCTCTACCAGGTTCATTCCTAGATAATGCACTCAAAGGGCACTAAGCATAGAGTGTGAAAACTGAGTTTCCTTGAGAGCTGCTTGGAAGCCTGATGGTGTGTGAAGTTAGTGAGCCAAATGGAGTTGTTCTCCCACAAGAACCACTCGGCTGATCCTTCTTCAATATGCCCTTCACCAACATGCAGTGTTTCCTTGATTGAATTAGCTCTCACACCAATATTTGCGTCTAGAGCCTTTGCATTGAGGGCTATCTGAAAACGGCTGTGGCGCTGAAGTTGCCTGTGAATGTGGAGTTGGTGGCATGTGAAACCCGCATGTGGAGCATTCGTTTTTGTGGGATGCTCTTCCAGGTTCATTCCTAGATAATGCACTCAAAGGGCTCTAAGCATAGAGTGTGAAAACTGAGTTTCCTTGAGAGCTGCTTGGAAGCCTGATGGTGTGTGAAGTTAGTGAGCCAAATGGAGTTGTTCTCCCACAAGAACCACTCGGCTGATCCTTCTTCAATATGCCCTTCACCAACATGCAGTGTTTCCTTGATTGAATTAGCTCTCACACCAATATTTGCGTCTAGAGCCTTTGCATTGAGGGCTATCTGAAAATGGCTGTGGCGCTGAAGTTGCCTGTGAATGTGGAGTTGGTGGCATGTGAAACCCGCATGTGGAGCATTCGTTTGTGTGGGATGCTCTACCAGGTTCATTCCAAGATAATGCACTCAAAGGGCACTAAGCATAGAGTGTGAAAACTGAGTTTCCTTGAGAGCTGCTTGGAAGCCTGATGGTGTGTGAAGTTAGTGAGCCAAATGGAGTTGTTCTCCCACAAGAACCACTCGGCTGATCCTTCTTCAATATGCCCTTCACCAACATGCAGTGTTTCCTTGATTGAATTAGCTCTCACACCAATATTTGCGTCTAGAGCCTTTGCATTGAGGGCTATCTGAAAACGGCTGTGGCGCTGAAGTTGCCTGAGAATGTGGAGTTGATGGCATGTGAAACCCGCATGTGGAGCATTCGTTTGTGTGGGATGCTCTACCAGCTTCATTTCAGTCCTTGGTACTCAAAGGGCACTAAGCATAGAGTGTGAAAACTGAGTTTCCTTGAGAGCTGCTTGGAAGCCTGATGGTGTGTGAAGTTAGTGAGCCAAATGGAGTTGTTCTCCCACAAGAACCACTCGGCTGATCCTTCTTCAATATGCCCTTCACCAACATGCAGTGTTTCCTTGATTGAATTAGCTCTCACACCAATATTTGCGTCTAGAGCCTTTGCATTGAGGGCTATGTGAAAACTGCTGTGGCGCTGAAGTTGCGTGAGAATGTGGAGTTGGTGGCATGTGAAACCCGCATGTGGAGCATTCGTTTGTGTGGGATGCTCGACCAGGTTCATTCCTAGATAATGCACTCAAAGGGCACTAAGCATAGAGTGTGAAAACTGAGTTTCCTTGAGAGCTGCTTGGAAGCGTGATGGTGTGTGAAGTTAGTGAGCCAAATGGAGTTGTTCTCCCACAAGAACCACTCGGCTGATCCTTCTTCAATATGCCCTTCACCAACATGCAGTGTTTCCTTGATTGAATTAGCTCTCACACCAATATTAGCGTCTAGAGCCTTTGCATTGAGGGCTATCTGAAAACGGCTGTGGCGCTGAAGTTGCCTGAGAATGTGGAGTTGGTGGCATGTGAAACCCGCATGTGGAGCATTCGTTTTTGTGGGATGCTCTTCCAGGTTCATTCCTAGATAATGCACTCAAAGGGCTCTAAGCATAGAGTGTGAAAACTGAGTTTCCTTGAGAGCTGCTTGGAAGCCTGATGGTGTGTGAAGTTAGTGAGCCAAATGGAGTTGTTCTCCCACAAGAACCACTCGGCTGATCCTTCTTCAATATGCCCTTCACCAACATGCAGTGTTTCCTTGATTGAATTAGCTCTCACACCAATATTTGCGTCTAGAGCCTTTGCATTGAGGGCTATCTGAAAACGGCTGTGGCGCTGAAGTTGCCTGTGAATGTGGAGTTGGTGGCATGTGAAACCCGCATGTGGAGCATTCGTTTGTGTGGGATGCTCTACCAGGTTCATTCCTAGATAATGCACTCAAAGGGCACTAAGCATAGAGTGTGAAAACTGAGTTTCCTTGAGAGCTGCTTGGAAGCCTGATGGTGTGTGAAGTTAGTGAGCCAAATGGAGTTGTTCTCCCACAAGAACCACTCGGCTGATCCTTCTTCAATATGCCCTTCACCAACATGCAGTGTTTCCTTGATTGAATTAGCTCTCACACCAATATTTGCGTCTAGAGCCTTTGCATTGAGGGCTATCTGAAAACGGCTGTGGCGCTGAAGTTGCCTGTGAATGTGGAGTTGGTGGCATGTGAAACCCGCATGTGGAGCACTCGTTTGTGTGGGATGCTCTACCAGGTTCATTCCTAGATAATGCACTCAAAGGGCTCTAAGCATAGAGTGTGAAAACTAAGTTTCCTTGAGAGCTGCTTGGAAGCCTGATGGTGTGTGAAGTTAGTGAGCCAAATGGAGTTGTTCTCCCACAAGAACCACTCGGCTGATCCTTCTTCAATATGCCCTTCACCAACATGCAGTGTTTCCTTGATTGAATTAGCTCTCACACCAATATTTGCGTCTAGAGCCTTTGCATTGGGGGCTATCTGAAAACGGCTGTGGCGCTGAAGTTGCCTGTGAATGTGGAGTTGGTGGCATGTGAAACCCGCATGTGGAGCATTCGTTTGTGTGGGATGCTCTACCAGCTTCATTTCAGTCCTAGGTACTCAAAGGGCACTAAGCATAGAGTGTGAAAACTGAGTTTCCTTGAGAGCTGCTTGGAAGCCTGATGGTGTGTGAAGTTAGTGAGCCAAATGGAGTTGTTCTCCCACAAGAACCACTCGGCTGATCCTTCTTCAATATGCCCTTCACCAACATGCAGTGTTTCCTTGATTGAATTAGCTCTCACACCAATATTTGCGTCTAGAGCCTTTGCATTGAGGGCTATCTGAAAATGGCTGTGGCGCTGAAGTTGCGTGAGAATGTGGAGTTGGTGGCATGTGAAACCCGCATGTGGAGCATTCGTTTGTGTGGGATGCTCTTCCAGGTTCATTCCTAGATAATGCACTCAAAGGGCACTAAGCATAGAGTGTGAAAACTGAGTTTCCTTGAGAGCTGCTTGGAAGCCTGATGGTGTGTGAAGTTAGTGAGCCAAATGGAGTTGTTCTCCCACAAGAACCACTCGGCTGATCCTTCTTCAATATGCCCTTCACCAACATGCAGTGTTTCCTTGATTGAATTAGCTCTCACACCAATATTAGCGTCTAGAGCCTTTGCATTGAGGGCTATCTGAAAACGGCTGTGGCGCTGAAGTTGCCTGAGAATGTGGAGTTGATGGCATGTAAAACCCGCATGTGGAGCATTCGTTTTTGTGGAATGCTCTTCCAGGTTCATTCCTAGATAATGCACTCAAAGGGCTCTAAGCATAGAGTGTGAAAACTGAGTTTCCTTGAGAGCTGCTTGGAAGCCTGATGGTGTGTGAAGTTAGTGAGCCAAATGGAGTTGTTCTCCCACAAGAACCACTCGGCTGATCCTTCTTCAATATGCCCTTCACCAACATGCAGTGTTTCCTTGATTGAATTAGCTCTCACACCAATATTTGCGTCTAGAGCGTTTGCATTGAGGGCTATCTGAAAACGGCTGTGGCGCTGAAGTTGCCTGTGAATGTGGAGTTGGTGGCATGTGAAACCCGCATGTGGAGCATTCGTTTGTGTGGGATGCTCTACCAGCTTCATTTCAGTCCTAGGTACTCAAAGGGCACTAAGCATAGAGTGTGAAAACTGAGTTTCCTTGAGAGCTGCTTGGAAGCCTGATGGTGTGTGAAGTTAGTGAGCCAAATGGAGTTGTTCTCCCACAAGAACCACTCGGCTGATCCTTCTTCAATATGCCCTTCACCAACATGCAGTTTTTCCTTGATTGAATTAGCTCTCACACCAATATTTGCGTCTAGAGTCTTTGCATTGAGGGCTATCTGAAAATGGCTGTGGCGCTGAAGTTGCCTGAGAATGTGGAGTTGATGGCATGTGAAACCCGCATGTGGAGCATTCGTTTTTGTGGGATGCTCTTCCAGGTTCATTCCTAGATAATGCACTCAAAGGGCACTAAGCATAGAGTGTGAAAACTGAGTTTCCTTGAGAGCTGCTTGGAAGCCTGATGGTGTGTGAAGTTAGTGAGCCAAATGGAGTTGTTCTCCCACAAGAACCACTCGGCTGATCCTTCTTCAATATGCCCTTCACCAACATGCAGTGTTTCCTTGATTGAATTAGCTCTCACACCAATATTTGCGTCTAGAGCCTTTGCATTGAGGGCTATCTGAAAATGGCTGTGGCGCTGAAGTTGCCTGTGAATGTGGAGTTGGTGGCATGTGAAACCCGCATGTGGAGCATTCGTTTGTGTGGGATGTTCGACCAGGTTCATTCCTAGATAATGCACTCAAAGGGCACTAAGCATAGAGTGTGAAAACTGAGTTTCCTTGAGAGCTGCTTGGAAGCGTGATGGTGTGTGAAGTTAGTGAGCCAAATGGAGTTGTTCTCCCACAAGAACCACTCGGCTGATCCTTCTTCAATATGCCCTTCACCAACATGCAGTGTTTCCTTGATTGAATTAGCTCTCACACCAATATTAGCGTCTAGAGCCTTTGCATTGAGGGCTATCTGAAAACGGCTGTGGCGCTGAAGTTGCCTGAGAATGTGGAGTTGGTGGCATGTGAAACCCGCATGTGGAGCATTCGTTTTTGTGGGATGCTCTTCCAGGTTCATTCCTAGATAATGCACTCAAAGGGCTCTAAGCATAGAGTGTGAAAACTGAGTTTCCTTGAGAGCTGCTTGGAAGCCTGATGGTGTGTGAAGTTAGTGAGCCAAATGGAGTTGTTCTCCCACAAGAACCACTCGGCTGATCCTTCTTCAATATGCCCTTCACCAACATGCAGTGTTTCCTTGATTGAATTAGCTCTCACACCAATATTTGCGTCTAGAGCCTTTGCATTGAGGGCTATCTGAAAATGGCTGTGGCGCTGAAGTTGCGTGAGAATGTGGAGTTGGTGGCATGTGAAACCCGCATGTGGAGCATTCGTTTGTGTGGGATGCTCTTCCAGGTTCATTCCTAGATAATGCACTCAAAGGGCTCTAAGCATAGAGTGTGAAAACTGAGTTTCCTTGAGAGCTGCTTGGAAGCCTGATGGTGTGTGAAGTTAGTGAGCCAAATGGAGTTGTTCTCCCACAAGAACCACTCGGCTGATCCTTCTTCAATATGCCCTTCACCAACATGCAGTGTTTCCTTAATTGAATTAGCTCTCACACCAATATTTGCGTCTAGAGCCTTTGCATTGAGGGCTATCTGAAAACGGCTGTGGCGCTGAAGTTGCCTGTGAATGTGGAGTTGGTGGCATGTGAAACCCGCATGTGGAGCATTCGTTTTTGTGGGATGCTCTACCAGCTTCATTTCAGTCCTAGGTACTCAAAGGGCACTAAGCATAGAGTGTGAAAACTGAGTTTCCTTGAGAGCTGCTTGGAAGCCTGATGGTGTGTGAAGTTAGTGAGCCAAATGGAGTTGTTCTCCCACAAGAACCACTCGGCTGATCCTTCTTCAATATGCCCTTCACCAACATGCAGTGTTTCCTTGATTGAATTAGCTCTCACACCAATATTTGCGTCTAGAGCCTTTGCATTGAGGGCTATCTGAAAACGGCTGTGGCGCTGAAGTTGCCTGTGAATGTGGAGTTGGTGGCATGTGAAACCCGCATGTGGAGCATTCGTTTGTGTGGGATGCTCTACCAGGTTCATTCCAAGATAATGCACTCAAAGGGCACTAAGCATAGAGTGTGAAAACTGAGTTTCCTTGAGAGCTGCTTGGAAGCCTGATGGTGTGTGAAGTTAGTGAGGCCAAATGGAGTTGTTCTCCCACAAGAACCACTCGGCTGATCCTTCTTCAATATGCCCTTCACCAACATGCAGTGTTTCCTTGATTGAATTAGCTCTCACACCAATATTAGCGTCTAGAGCCTTTGCATTGAGGGCTATCTGAAAACGGCTGTGGCGCTGAAGTTGCCTGTGAATGTGGAGTTGGTGGCATGTGAAACCCGCATGTGGAGCACTCGTTTGTGTGGGATGCTCTACCAGGTTCATTCCTAGATAATGCACTCAAAGGGCTCTAAGCATAGAGTGTGAAAACTGAGTTTCCTTGAGAGCTGCTTGGAAGCCTGATGGTGTGTGAAGTTAGTGAGCCAAATGGAGTTGTTCTCCCACAAGAACCACTCGGCTGATCCTTCTTCAATATGCCCTTCACCAACATGCAGTGTTTCCTTGATTGAATTAGCTCTCACACCAACATTTGCGTCTAGAGCCTTTGCATTGGGGGCTATCTGAAAACGGCTGTGGCGCTGAAGTTGCCTGTGAATGTGGAGTTGGTGGCATGTGAAACCCGCATGTGGAGCATTCGTTTTTGTGGGATGCTCTACCAGCTTCATTTCAGTCCTAGGTACTCAAAGGGCACTAAGCATAGAGTGTGAAAACTGAGTTTCCTTGAGAGCTGCTTGGAAGCCTGATGGTGTGTGAAGTTAGTGAGCCAAAAGGAGTTGTTCTCCCACAAGAACCACTCGGCTGATCCTTCTTCAATATGCCCTTCACCAACATGCAGTGTTTCCTTGATTGAATTAGCTCTCACACCAATATTTGCGTCTAGAGCCTTTGCATTGAGGGCTATCTGAAAATGGCTGTGGCGCTGAAGTTGCGTGAGAATGTGGAGTTGGTGGCATGTGAAACCCGCATGTGGAGCATTCGTTTGTGTGGGATGCTCTTCCAGGTTCATTCCTAGATAATGCACTCAAAGGGCACTAAGCATAGAGTGTGAAAACTGAGTTTCCTTGAGAGCTGGTTGGAAGCCTGATGGTGTGTGAAGTTAGTGAGCCAAATGGAGTTGTTCTCCCACAAGAACCACTCGGCTGATCCTTCTTCAATATGCCCTTCACCAACATGCAGTGTTTCCTTGATTGAATTAGCTCTCACACCAATATTAGCGTCTAGAGCCTTTGCATTGAGGGCTATCTGAAAACGGCTGTGGCGCTGAAGTTGCCTGAGAATGTGGAGTTGATGGCATGTAAAACCCGCATGTGGAGCATTCGTTTTTGTGGAATGCTCTTCCAGGTTCATTCCTAGATAATGCACTCAAAGGGCTCTAAGCATAGAGTGTGAAAACTGAGTTTCCTTGAGAGCTGCTTGGAAGCCTGATGGTGTGTGAAGTTAGTGAGCCAAATGGAGTTGTTCTCCCACAAGAACCACTCGGCTGATCCTTCTTCAATATGCCCTTCACCAACATGCAGTGTTTCCTTGATTGAATTAGCTCTCACACCAATATTTGCGTCTAGAGCCTTTGCATTGAGGGCTATCTGAAAACGGCTGTGGCGCTGAAGTTGCCTGTGAATGTGGAGTTGGTGGCATGTGAAACCCGCATGTGGAGCATTCGTTTTTGTGGGATGCTCTACCAGCTTCATTTCAGTCCTAGGTACTCAAAGGGCACTAAGCATAGAGTGTGAAAACTGAGTTTCCTTGAGAGCTGCTTGGAAGCCTGATGGTGTGTGAAGTTAGTGAGCCAAATGGAGTTGTTCTCCCACAAGAACCACTCGGCTGATCCTTCTTCAATATGCCCTTCACCAACATGCAGTTTTTCCTTGATTGAATTAGCTCTCACACCAATATTTGCGTCTAGAGTCTTTGCATTGAGGGCTATCTGAAAATGGCTGTGGCGCTGAAGTTGCCTGAGAATGTGGAGTTGATGGCATGTGAAACCCGCATGTGGAGCATTCGTTTTTGTGGGATGCTCTTCCAGGTTCATTCCTAGATAATGCACTCAAAGGGCTCTAAGCATAGAGTGTGAAAACTGAGTTTCCTTGAGAGCTGCTTGGAAGCCTGATGGTGTGTGAAGTTAGTGAGCCAAATGGAGTTGTTCTCCCACAAGAACCACTCGGCTGATCCTTCTTCAATATGCCCTTCACCAACATGCAGTGTTTCCTTGATTGAATTAGCTCTCACACCAATATTTGCGTCTAGAGCCTTTGCATTGAGGGCTATCTGAAAACGGCTGTGGCGCTGAAGTTGCCTGAGAATGTGGAGTTGATGGCATGTGAAACCCGCATGTGGAGCATTCGTTTTTGTGGGATGCTCTTCCAGGTTCATTCCTAGATAATGCACTCAAAGGGCTCTAAGCATAGAGTGTGAAAACTGAGTTTCCTTGAGAGCTGCTTGGAAGCCTGATGGTGTGTGAAGTTAGTGAGCCAAATGGAGTTGTTCTCCCACAAGAACCACTCGGCTGATCCTTCTTCAATATGCCCTTCACCAACATGCAGTGTTTCCTTGATTGAATTAGCTCTCACACCAATATTTGCGTCTAGAGCCTTTGCATTGAGGGCTATCTGAAAACGGCTGTGGCGCTGAAGTTGCCTGTGAATGTGGAGTTGGTGGCATGTGAAACCCGCATGTGGAGCATTCGTTTGTGTGGGATGCTCTACCAGGTTCATTCCTAGATAATGCACTCAAAGGGCACTAATCATAGAGTGTGAAAACTGAGTTTCCTTGAGAGCTGCTTGGAAGCCTGATGGTGTGTGAAGTTAGTGAGCCAAATGGAGTTGTTCTCCCACAAGAACCACTCGGCTGATCCTTCTTCAATATGCCCTTCACCAACATGCAGTGTTTCCTTGATTGAATTAGCTCTCACACCAATATTTGCGTCTAGAGCCTTTGCATTGAGGGCTATCTGAAAACGGCTGTGGCGCTGAAGTTGCCTGTGAATGTGGAGTTGGTGGCATGTGAAACCCGCATGTGGAGCATTCGTTTGTGTGGGATGCTCTACCAGGTTCATTCCTAGATAATGCACTCAAAGGGCACTAATCATAGAGTGTGAAAACTGAGTTTCCTTGAGAGCTGCTTGGAAGCCTGATGGTGTGTGAAGTTAGTGAGCCAAATGGAGTTGTTCTCCCACAAGAACCACTCGGCTGATCCTTCTTCAATATGCCCTTCACCAACATGCAGTGTTTCCTTGATTGAATTAGCTCTCACACCAATATTAGCGTCTAGAGCCTTTGCATTGAGGGCTATCTGAAAACGGCTGTGGCGCTGAAGTTGCCTGAGAATGTGGAGTTGATGGCATGTGAAACCCGCATGTGGAGCATTCGTTTGTGTGGGATGCTCTTCCAGGTTCATTCCTAGATAATGCACTCAAAGGGCTCTAAGCATAGAGTGTGAAAACTGAGTTTCCTTGAGAGCTGCTTGGAAGCCTGATGGTGTGTGAAGTTAGTGAGCCAAATGGAGTTGTTCTCCCACAAGAACCACTCCGCTGATCCTTCTTCAATATGCCCTTCACCAACATGCAGTGTTTCCTTGATTGAATTAGCTCTCACACCAATATTTGCGTCTAGAGCCTTTGCATTGAGGGCTATCTGAAAACGGCTGTGGCGCTGAAGTTGCCTGTGAATGTGGAGTTGGTGGCATGTGAAACCCGCATGTGGAGCATTCGTTTGTGTGGGATGCTCTACCAGGTTCATTCCTAGATAATGCACTCAAAGGGCACTAATCATAGAGTGTGAAAACTGAGTTTCCTTGAGAGCTGCTTGGAAGCCTGATGGTGTGTGAAGTTAGTGAGCCAAATGGAGTTGTTCTCCCACAAGAACCACTCGGCTGATCCTTCTTCAATATGCCCTTCACCAACATGCAGTGTTTCCTTGATTGAATTAGCTCTCACACCAATATTTGCGTCTAGAGCCTTTGCATTGAGGGCTATCTGAAAATGGCTGTGGCGCTGAAGTTGCCTGTCAATGTGGAGTTGGTGGCATGTGAAACCCGCATGTGGAGCATTCGTTTGTGTGGGATGCTCTACCAGCATCATTTCAGTCCTAGGTACTCAAAGGGCACTAAGCATAGAGTGTGAAAACTGAGTTTCCTTGAGAGCTGCTTGGAAGCCTGATGGTGTGTGAAGTTAGTGAGCCAAATGGAGTTGTTCTCCCACAAGAACCACTCGGCTGATCCTTCTTCAATATGCCCTTCACCAACATGCAGTGTTTCCTTGATTGAATTAGCTCTCACACCAATATTTGCGTCTAGAGCCTTTGCATTGAGGGCTATCTGAAAATGGCTGTGGCGCTGAAGTTGCGTGAGAATGTGGAGTTGATGGCATGTGAAACCCGCATGTGGAGCATTCGTTTGTGTGGGATGCTCTTCCAGGTTCATTCCTAGATAATGCACTCAAAGGGCACTAAGCATAGAGTGTGAAAACTGAGTTTCCTTGAGAGCTGCTTGGAAGCCTGATGGTGTGTGAAGTTAGTGAGCCAAATGGAGTTGTTCTCCCACAAGAACCACTCGGCTGATCCTTCTTCAATATGCCCTTCACCAACATGCAGTGTTTCCTTGATTGAATTAGCTCTCACACCAATATTAGCGTCTAGAGCCTTTGCATTGAGGGCTATCTGAAAACGGCTGTGGCGCTGAAGTTGCCTGAGAATGTGGAGTTGATGGCATGTAAAACCCGCATGTGGAGCATTCGTTTTTGTGGAATGCTCTTCCAGGTTCATTCCTAGATAATGCACTCAAAGGGCTCTAAGCATAGACTGTGAAAACTGAGTTTCCTTGAGAGCTGCTTGGAAGCCTGATGGTGTGTGAAGTTAGTGAGCCAAATGGAGTTGTTCTCCCACAAGAACCACTCGGCTGATCCTTCTTCAATATGCCCTTCACCAACATGCAGTGTTTCCTTGATTGAATTAGCTCTCACACCAATATTTGCGTCTAGAGCCTTTGCATTGAGGGCTATCTGAAAACGGCTGTGGCGCTGAAGTTGCCTGTGAATGTGGAGTTGGTGGCATGTGAAACCCGCATGTGGAGCATTCGTTTGTGTGGGATGCTCTACCAGCTTCATTTCAGTCCTAGGTACTCAAAGGGCACTAAGCATAGAGTGTGAAAACTGAGTTTCCTTGAGAGCTGCTTGGAAGCCTGATGGTGTGTGAAGTTAGTGAGCCAAATGGAGTTGTTCTCCCACAAGAACCACTCGGCTGATCCTTCTTCAATATGCCCTTCACCAACATGCAGTTTTTCCTTGATTGAATTAGCTCTCACACCAATATTTGCGTCTAGAGTCTTTGCATTGAGGGCTATCTGAAAATGGCTGTGGCGCTGAAGTTGCCTGAGAATGTGGAGTTGATGGCATGTGAAACCCGCATGTGGAGCATTCGTTTTTGTGGGATGCTCTTCCAGGTTCATTCCTAGATAATGCACTCAAAGGGCTCTAAGCATAGAGTGTGAAAACTGAGTTTCCTTGAGAGCTGCTTGGAAGCCTGATGGTGTGTGAAGTTAGTGAGGCAAATGGAGTTGTTCTCCCACAAGAACCACTCGGCTGATCCTTCTTCAATATGCCCTTCACCAACATGCAGTGTTTCCTTGATTGAATTAGCTCTCACACCAATATTTGCGTCTAGAGCCTTTGCATTGAGGGCTATCTGAAAATGGCTGTGGCGCTGAAGTTGCCTGTGAATGTGGAGTTGGTGGCATGTGAAACCCGCATGTGGAGCATTCGTTTGTGTGGGATGCTCTACCAGGTTCATTCCTAGATAATGCACTCAAAGGGCACTAAGCATAGAGTGTGAAAACTGAGTTTCCTTGAGAGCTGCTTGGAAGCCTGATGGTGTGTGAAGTTAGTGAGCCAAATGGAGTTGTTCTCCCACAAGAACCACTCGGCTGATCCTTCTTCAATATGCCCTTCACCAACATGCAGTGTTTCCTTGATTGAATTAGCTCTCACACCAATATTTGCGTCTAGAGCCTTTGCATTGAGGGCTATCTGAAAACGGCTGTGGCGCTGAAGTTGCCTGAGAATGTGGAGTTGATGGCATGTGAAACCCGCATGTGGAGCATTCGTTTTTGTGGGATGCTCTTCCAGGTTCATTCCTAGATAATGCACTCAAAGTTCTCTAAGCATAGAGTGTGAAAACTGAGTTTCCTTGAGAGCTGCTTGGAAGCCTGATGGTGTGTGAAGTTAGTGAGCCAAATGGAGTTGTTCTCCCACAAGAACCACTCGGCTGATCCTTCTTCAATATGCCCTTCACCAACATGCAGTGTTTCCTTGATTGAATTAGCTCTCACACCAATATTTGCGTCTAGAGCCTTTGCATTGAGGGCTATCTGAAAACGGCTGTGGCGCTGAAGTTGCCTGTGAATGTGGAGTTGGTGGCATGTGAAACCCGCATGTGGAGCATTCGTTTGTGTGGGATGCTCTACCAGGTTCATTCCTAGATAATGCACTCAAAGGGCACTAATCATAGAGTGTGAAAACTGAGTTTCCTTGAGAGCTGCTTGGAAGCCTGATGGTGTGTGAAGTTAGTGAGCCAAATGGAGTTGTTCTCCCACAAGAACCACTCGGCTGATCCTTCTTCAATATGCCCTTCACCAACATGCAGTGTTTCCTTGATTGAATTAGCTCTCACACCAATATTTGCGTCTAGAGCCTTTGCATTGAGGGCTATCTGAAAATGGCTGTGGCGCTGAAGTTGCGTGAGAATGTGGAGTTGGTGGCATGTGAAACCCGCATGTGGAGCATTCGTTTGTGTGGGATGCTCTTCCAGGTTCATTCCTAGATAATGCACTCAAAGGGCACTAAGCATAGAGTGTGAAAACTGAGTTTCCTTGAGAGCTGCTTGGAAGCCTGATGGTGTGTGAAGTTAGTGAGCCAAATGGAGTTGTTCTCCCACAAGAACCACTCGGCTGATCCTTCTTCAATATGCCCTTCACCAACATGCAGTGTTTCCTTGATTGAATTAGCTCTCACACCAATATTAGCGTCTAGAGCCTTTGCATTGAGGGCTATCTGAAAACGGCTGTGGCGCTGAAGTTGCCTGAGAATGTGGAGTTGATGGCATGTGAAACCCGCATGTGGAGCATTCGTTTGTGTGGGATGCTCAACCAGGTTCATTCCTAGATAATGCACTCAAAGGGCTCTAAGCATAGAGTGTGAAAACTGAGTTTCCTTGAGAGCTGCTTGGAAGCCTGATGGTGTGTGAAGTTAGTGAGCCAAATGGAGTTGTTCTCCCACAAGAACCACTCCGCTGATCCTTCTTCAATATGCCCTTCACCAACATGCAGTGTTTCCTTGATTGAATTAGCTCTCACACCAATATTTGCGTCTAGAGCCTTTGCATTGAGGGCTATCTGAAAACGGCTGTGGCGCTGAAGTTGCCTGTGAATGTGGAGTTGGTGGCATGTGAAACCCGCATGTGGAGCATTCGTTTGTGTGGGATGCTCTACCAGGTTCATTCCTAGATAATGCACTCAAAGGGCACTAAGCATAGAGTGTGAAAACTGAGTTTCCTTGAGAGCTGCTTGGAAGCCTGATGGTGTGTGAAGTTAGTGAGCCAAATGGAGTTGTTCTCCCACAAGAACCACTCGGCTGATCCTTCTTCAATATGCCCTTCACCAACATGCAGTGTTTCCTTGATTGAATTAGCTCTCACACCAATATTTGCGTCTAGAGCCTTTGCATTGAGGGCTATCTGAAAATGGCTGTGGCGCTGAAGTTGCCTGTCAATGTGGAGTTGGTGGCATGTGAAACCCGCATGTGGAGCATTCGTTTGTGTGGGATGCTCTACCAGCATCATTTCAGTCCTAGGTACTCAAAGGGCACTAAGCATAGAGTGTGAAAACTGAGTTTCCTTGAGAGCTGCTTGGAAGCCTGATGGTGTGTGAAGTTAGTGAGCCAAATGGAGTTGTTCTCCCACAAGAACCACTCGGCTGATCCTTCTTCAATATGCCCTTCACCAACATGCAGTGTTTCCTTGATTGAATTAGCTCTCACACCAATATTTGCGTCTAGAGCCTTTGCATTGAGGGCTATCTGAAAATGGCTGTGGCGCTGAAGTTGCGTGAGAATGTGGAGTTGGTGGCATGTGAAACCCGCATGTGGAGCATTCGTTTGTGTGGGATGCTCTTTCAGGTTCATTCCTAGATAATGCACTCAAAGGGCACTAAGCATAGAGTGTGAAAACTGAGTTTCCTTGAGAGCTGCTTGGAAGCCTGATGGTGTGTGAAGTTAGTGAGCCAAATGGAGTTGTTCTCCCACAAGAACCACTCGGCTGATCCTTCTTCAATATGCCCTTCACCAACATGCAGTGTTTCCTTGATTGAATTAGCTCTCACACCAATATTTGCGTCTAGAGCCTTTGCATTGAGGGCTATCTGAAAACGGCTGTGGCGCTGAAGTTGCCTGAGAATGTGGAGTTGATGGCATGTGAAACCCGCATGTGGAGCATTCGTTTGTGTGGGATGCTCTTCCAGGTTCATTCCTAGATAATGCACTCAAAGGGCTCTAAGCATAGAGTGTGAAAACTGAGTTTCCTTGAGAGCTGCTTGGAAGCCTGATGGTGTGTGAAGTTAGTGAGCCAAATGGAGTTGTTCTCCCACAAGAACCACTCGGCTGATCCTTCTTCAATATGCCCTTCACCAACATGCAGTGTTTCCTTGATTGAATTAGCTCTCACACCAATATTTGCGTCTAGAGCCTTTGCATTGAGGGCTATCTGAAAACGGCTGTGGCGCTGAAGTTGCCTGTGAATGTGGAGTTGGTGGCATGTGAAACCCGCATGTGGAGCATTCGTTTGTGTTTGATGCTCTACCAGCTTCATTTCAGTTCTAGATACTCAAAGGGCACTAAGCATAGAGTGTGAAAACTGAGTTTCCTTGAGAGCTGCTTGGAAGCCTGATGGTGTGTGAAGTTAGTGAGCCAAATGGAGTTGTTCTCCCACAAGAACCACTCGGCTGATCCTTCTTCAATATGCCCTTCACCAACATGCAGTGTTTCCTTGATTGAATTAGCTCTCACACCAATATTTGCGTCTAGAGCCTTTGCATTGAGGGCTATCTGAAAACGGCTGTGGCGCTGAAGTTGCCTGAGAATGTGGAGTTGATGGCATGTGAAACCCGCATGTGGAGCATTCGTTTTTGTGGGATGCTCTTCCAGGTTCATTCCTAGATAATGCACTCAAAGTTCTCTAAGCATAGAGTGTGAAAACTGAGTTTCCTTGAGAGCTGCTTGGAAGCCTGATGGTGTGTGAAGTTAGTGAGCCAAATGGAGTTGTTCTCCCACAAGAACCACTCGGCTGATCCTTCTTCAATATGCCCTTCACCAACATGCAGTGTTTCCTTGATTGAATTAGCTCTCACACCAATATTTGCGTCTAGAGCCTTTGCATTGAGGGCTATCTGAAAACGGCTGTGGCGCTGAAGTTGCCTGAGAATGTGGAGTTGATGGCATGTGAAACCCGCATGTGGAGCATTCGTTTGTGTGGGATGCTCTTCCAGGTTCATTCCTAGATAATGCACTCAAAGGGCTCTAAGCATAGAGTGTGAAAACTGAGTTTCCTTGAGAGCTGCTTGGAAGCCTGATGGTGTGTGAAGTTAGTGAGCCAAATGGAGTTGTTCTCCCACAAGAACCACTCGGCTGATCCTTCTTCAATATGCCCTTCACCAACATGCAGTGTTTACTTGATTGAATTAGCTCTCACACCAATATTTGCGTCTAGAGCCTTTGCATTGAGGGCTATCTGAAAACGGCTGTGGCGCTGAAGTTGCGTGAGAATGTGGAGTTGGTGGCATGTGAAACCCGCATGTGGAGCATTCGTTTGTGTGGGATGCTCTACCAGGTTCATTCCTAGATAATGCACTCAAAGGGCACTAATCATAGAGTGTGAAAACTGAGTTTCCTTGAGAGCTGCTTGGAAGCCTGATGGTGTGTGAAGTTAGTGAGCCAAATGGAGTTGTTCTCCCACAAGAACCACTCGGCTGATCCTTCTTCAATATGCCCTTCACCAACATGCAGTGTTTCCTTGATTGAATTAGCTCTCACACCAATATTTGCGTCTAGAGCCTTTGCATTGAGGGCTATCTGAAAACGGCTGTGGCGCTGAAGTTGCCTGTCAATGTGGAGTTGGTGGCATGTGAAACCCGCATGTGGAGCATTCGTTTGTGTGGGATGCTCTACCAGCTTCATTTCAGTCCTAGGTACTCAAAGGGCACTAAGCATAGAGTGTGAAAACTGAGTTTCCTTGAGAGCTGCTTGGAAGCCTGATGGTGTGTGAAGTTAGTGAGCCAAATGGAGTTGTTCTCCCACAAGAACCACTCGGCTGATCCTTCTTCAATATGCCCTTCACCAACATGCAGTGTTTCCTTGATTGAATTAGCTCTCACACCAATATTTGCGTCTAGAGCCTTTGCATTGAGGGCTATCTGAAAATGGCTGTGGCGCTGAAGTTGCCTGTGAATGTGGAGTTGGTGGCATGTGAAACCCGCATGTGGAGCATTCGTTTGTGTGGGATGCTCTTCCAGGTTCATTCCTAGATAATGCACTCAAAGGGCACTAAGCATAGAGTGTGAAAACTGAGTTTCCTTGAGAGCTGCTTGGAAGCCTGATGGTGTGTGAAGTTAGTGAGCCAAATGGAGTTGTTCTCCCACAAGAACCACTCGGCTGATCCTTCTTCAATATGCCCTTCACCAACATGCAGTGTTTCCTTGATTGAATTAGCTCTCACACCAATATTTGCGTCTAGAGCCTTTGCATTGAGGGCTATCTGAAAACTGCTGTGGCGCTGAAGTTGCGTGAGAATGTGGAGTTGGTGGCATGTGAAACCCGCATGTGGAGAATTCGTTTGTGTGGGATGCTCTACCAGGTTCATTCCTAGATAATGCACTCAAAGGGCACTAAGAATAGAGTGTGAAAAATGAGTTTCCTTGAGAGCTGCTTGGAAGCTGATGGTGTGTGAAGTTAGTGAGCCAAAGAACCATTTGGAAGCCTGATGGTGTGTGAAGTTAGTGAGCCAAATGGAGTTGTTCTCCCACAAGAACCACTCGGCTGATCCTTCTTCAATATGCCCTTCACCAACATGCAGTGTTTCCTTGATTGAATTAGCTCTCACACCAATATTTGCGTCTAGAGCCTTTGCATTGAGGGCTATCTGAAAACGGCTGTGGCGCTGAAGTTGCGTGAGAATGTGGAGTTGATGGCATGTGAAACCCGCATGTGGAGCATTCGTTTTTGTGGGATGCTCTTCCAGGTTCATTCCTAGATAATGCACTCAAAGGCTCTAAGCATAGAGTGTGAAAACTGAGTTTCCTTGAGAGCTGCTTGGAAGCCTGATGTGTGTGAAGTTAGTGAGCCAAATGGAGTTGTTCTCCCACAAGAACCACTCGGCTGATCCTTCTTCAATATGCCCTTCACCAACATGCAGTGTTTCCTTGATTGAATTAGCTCTCACACCAATATTTGCGTCTAGAGCCTTTGCATTGAGGGCTATCTGAAAATGGCTGTGGCGCTGAAGTTGCGTGAGAATGTGGAGTTGGTGGCATGTGAAACCCGCATGTGGAGCATTCGTTTTTGTTGGATGCTCTTCCAGGTTCATTCCTAGATAATGCACTCAAAGGGCACTAAGCATAGAGTGTGAAAACTGAGTTTCCTTGAGAGCTGCTTGGAAGCCTGATGGTGTGTGAAGTTAGTGAGCCAAATGGAGTTGTTCTCCCACAAGAACCACTCGGCTGATCCCTCTTCAATATGCCCTTCACCAACATGCAGTGTTTCCTTGATTGAATTAGCTCTCACACCAATATTTGCGTCTAGAGCCTTTGCATTGAGGGCTATCTGAAAACGGCTGTGGCGCTGAAGTTGCCTGAGAATGTGGAGTTGATGGCATGTAAAACCCGCAAGTGGAGCATTCGTTTTTGTGGGATGCTGTTCCAGGTTCATTCCTAGATAATGCACTCAAAGGGCTCTAAGCATAGAGTGTGAAAACTGAGTTTCCTTGAGAGCTGCTTGGAAGCATGATGGTGTGTGAAGTTAGTGAGCCAAATGGAGTTGTTCTCCCACAAGAACCACTCGGCTGATCCTTCTTCAATATGCCCTTCACCAACATGCAGTGTTTCCTTGATTGAATTAGCTCTCACACCAATATTTGCGTCTAGAGCCTTTGCATTGAGGGCTATCTGAAAACGGCTGTGGCGCTGAAGTTGCCTGTGAATGTGGAGTTGGTGGCATGTGAAACCCGCGTGTGGAGCATTCGTTTGTGTGGGATGCTCTACCAGCTTCATTTCAGTCCTAGGTACTCAAAGGGCACTAAGCATAGAGTGTGAAAACTGAGTTTCCTTGAGAGCTGCTTGGAAGCCTGATGGTGTGTGAAGTTAGTGAGCCAAATGGAGTTGTTCTCCCACAAGAACCACTCGGCTGATCCTTCTTCAATATGCCCTTCACCAACATGCAGTGTTTCCTTGATTGAATTAGCTCTCACACCAATATTTGCGTCTAGAGCCTTTGCATTGAGGGCTATCTGAAAACGGCTGTGGCGCTGAAGTTGCCTGTGAATGTGGAGTTGGTGGCATGTGAAACCCGAATGTGGAGCATTCGTTTGTGTGGGATGCTCTACCAGGTTCATTCCTAGATAATGCACTCAAAGGGCACTAAGCATAGAGTGTGAAAACTGAGTTTCCTTGAGAGCTGCTTGGAAGCCTGATGGTGTGTGAAGTTAGTGAGCCAAATGGAGTTGTTCTCCCACAAGAACCACTCGGCTGATCCTTCTTCAATATGCCCTTCACCAACATGCAGTGTTTCCTTGATTGAATTAGCTCTCACACACCAATATTTGCGTCTAGAGCCTTTGCATTGAGGGCTATCTGAAACGGCTGTGGCGCTGAAGTTGCCTGTGAATGTGGAGTTGGTGGCATGTGAAACCCGCATGTGGAGCATTCGTTTGTGTGGGATGCTCTACCAGCTTCATTTCAGTCCTAGGTACTCAAAGGGCTCTAAGCATAGAGTGTGAAAACTGAGTTTCCTTGAGAGCTGCTTGGAAGCCTGATGGTGTGTGAAGTTAGTGAGCCAAATGGAGTTGTTCTCCCACAAGAACCACTCGGCTGATCCTTCTTCAATATGCCCTTCACCAACATGCAGTGTTTCCTTGATTGAATTAGCTCTCACACCAATATTTGCGTCTAGAGCCTTTGCATTGAGGGCTATCTGAAAACTGCTGTGGCGCTGAAGTTGCGTGAGAATGTGGAGTTGGTGGCATGTGAAACCCGCATGTGGAGCATTCGTTTGTGTGGGATGCTCTTCCAGGTTCATTCCTAGATAATGCACTCAAAGGGCACTAAGCATAGAGTGTGAAAACTGAGTTTCCTTGAGAGCTGCTTGGAAGCCTGATGGTGTGTAAAGCTAGTGAGCCAAAGGACCATTTGGAAGCGTGATGGTGTGTGAAGGTAGTGAGCCAAATGGAGTTGTTCTCCCACAAGAACTACTCGGCTGATCCTTCTTCAATATGCCCTTCACCAACATGCAGTGTTTCCTTGATTGAATTAGCTCTCACACCAATATTAGCGTCTAGAGCCTTTGCATTGAGGGCTATCTGAAAACGGCTGTGGCGCTGAAGTTGCCTGTGAATGTGGAGTTGGTGGCATGTGAAACCCGCATGTGGAGCATTCGTTTTTGTGGATGCTCTACCAGGTTCATTCCTCGATAATGCACTCAAAGGGCACTAATCATAGAGTGTGAAAACTGAGTTTCCTTGAGAGCTGCTTGGAAGCCTGATGGTGTGTGAAGTTAGTGAGCCAAATGGAGTTGTTCTCCCACAAGAACCACTCGGCTGATCCCTCTTCAATATGCCCTTCACCAACATGCAGTGTTTCCTTGATTGAATTAGCTCTCACACCAATATTTGCGTCTAGAGCCTTTGCATTGAGGGCTATCTGAAAACGGCTGTGGCGCTGAAGTTGCCTGAGAATGTGGAGTTGATGGCATGTAAAACCCGCAAGTGGAGCATTCGTTTTTGTGGGATGCTCTTCCAGGTTCATTCCTAGATAATGCACTCAAAGGGCTCTAAGCATAGAGTGTGAAAACTGAGTTTCCTTGAGAGCTGCTTGGAAGCATGATGGTGTGTGAAGTTAGTGAGCCAAATGGAGTTGTTCTCCCACAAGAACCACTCGGCTGATCCTTCTTCAATATGCCCTTCACCAACATGCAGTGTTTCCTTGATTGAATTAGCTCTCACACCAATATTTGCGTCTAGAGCCTTTGCATTGAGGGCTATCTGAAAACGGCTGTGGCGCTGAAGTTGCCTGTGAATGTGGAGTTGGTGGCATGTGAAACCCGCGTGTGGAGCATTCGTTTGTGTGGGATGCTCTACCAGCTTCATTTCAGTCCTAGGTACTCAAAGGGCACTAAGCATAGAGTGTGAAAACTGAGTTTCCTTGAGAGCTGCTTGGAAGCCTGATGGTGTGTGAAGTTAGTGAGCCAAATGGAGTTGTTCTCCCACAAGAACCACTCGGCTGATCCTTCTTCAATATGCCCTTCACCAACATGCAGTGTTTCCTTGATTGAATTAGCTCTCACACCAATATTTGCGTCTAGAGCCTTTGCATTGAGGGCTATCTGAAAACGGCTGTGGCGCTGAAGTTGCCTGTGAATGTGGAGTTGGTGGCATGTGAAACCCGAATGTGGAGCATTCGTTTGTGTGGGATGCTCTACCAGGTTCATTCCTAGATAATGCACTCAAAGGGCACTAAGCATAGAGTGTGAAAACTGAGTTTCCTTGAGAGCTGCTTGGAAGCCTGATGGTGTGTGAAGTTAGTGAGCCAAATGGAGTTGTTCTCCCACAAGAACCACTCGGCTGATCCTTCTTCAATATGCCCTTCACCAACATGCAGTGTTTCCTTGATTGAATTAGCTCTCACACCAATATTTGCGTCTAGAGCCTTTGCATTGAGGGCTATCTGAAAACGGCTGTGGCGCTGAAGTTGCCTGTGAATGTGGAGTTGGTGGCATGTGAAACCCGCATGTGGAGCATTCGTTTGTGTGGGATGCTCTACCAGCTTCATTTCAGTCCTAGGTACTCAAAGGGCTCTAAGCATAGAGTGTGAAAACTGAGTTTCCTTGAGAGCTGCTTGGAAGCCTGATGGTGTGTGAAGTTAGTGAGCCAAATGGAGTTGTTCTCCCACAAGAACCACTCGGCTGATCCTTCTTCAATATGCCCTTCACCAACATGCAGTGTTTCCTTGATTGAATTAGCTCTCACGACCAATATTTGCGTCTAGAGCCTTTGCATTGAGGGCTATCTGAAAACTGCTGTGGCGCTGAAGTTGCGTGAGAATGTGGAGTTGGTGGCATGTGAAACCCGCATGTGGAGCATTCGTTTGTGTGGGATGCTCTTCCAGGTTCATTCCTAGATAATGCACTCAAAGGGCACTAAGCATAGAGTGTGAAAACTGAGTTTCCTTGAGAGCTGCTTGGAAGCCTGATGGTGTGTAAAGCTAGTGAGCCAAAGGACCATTTGGAAGCGTGATGGTGTGTGAAGGTAGTGAGCCAAATGGAGTTGTTCTCCCACAAGAACTACTCGGCTGATCCTTCTTCAATATGCCCTTCACCAACATGCAGTGTTTCCTTGATTGAATTAGCTCTCACACCAATATTAGCGTCTAGAGCCTTTGCATTGAGGGC